>NC_089791.1:34048387-34055887 GCF_040412425.1 Macrobrachium rosenbergii | reverse complement strand
TGTTCATCTAGCAGTAAACATTAAATTTTATATCATGAGAACTTAAAAAAATATTAGGACCTTTCGTTTCCTTATGATCCACTATAGCTTCATTAAACTACTCATGATTTTATGTTTTCTTGGTGTTTAAATGTGTACTTATTTCATGTTTATTTTGGGCCATATCTTACCTGAATCATCTGGGTGGACAGAAGCCTTCATTTCCTTTTGATGGTAAGGTTTTAAATCATTTAGTTGCACAGTTGTGCTCTGGAAGTCAGAGAGTAAAGTTAACGATACTTTTTAATGAAAAAAACGACTGGATGTGTATTCATTAACAATGTATTTACAGGCAGTGTAAAACTAAAATCCTTGTCGTTTTTTGTCAAAATGCGAATATTAATACCCTCTCTACTGCAAATCAATCATATTTTTGTGAGAATGGAACATTTGATTTAGTGATGGCAAGGGTCATTATTATTAGAATAATTAAGCTAATAGTCATAAAGGATACATGATTCCATGTTTGCATTTGTTATATTTCGATGTTTGCCGCTGATTAAATCAAACACCGAGCATTCGATATTAATTGACAATTCCTGGCAGTCCCTTTCAAAAAAAGAGTTATCAGTCGGTATTGTTGTTACGAGTGATTGCATGAATCATCGTTTTTTCGAAATTCCCCGTCAGCCTCCTCCCACCCCAACCATCCCCCCGCCAACCCCAAGCCTCCTCCCCCGAAATTGGGCACCAGAAATATTCATCTCTCTTTCGACCAGGTGGAAAGGCAACTTTTTGCGAGTGTGGATTGGCTTGTTGGTGGCACTTCCGGAGAGCGTTATTTGCCCAGCAGTTTTCAGAAACGGCTTTTTATCGTCTGTGTAAGAATTCCTCTTTTGCGGACTATGGCAACTTGGATATTTATCTGGAAGAGGGGCGCTTGTTTTAAAGGTATCTTTTAAATGTGTTCCTGAGTTCAGCGTTGCGTGTGTGTTTTCTTGATATCAGTCGACATACATACACACGTACAAACTAGTGACACACATACACACACACATGCATATATATATATATATATATATATATATATATATATATATATATATATATATAAATATATATATATATATATATATATATATATATATATATATATATATATGTATATATATATTACCTACATACATATATATATATATATATATATATATATATATATATATATATATATATATATATATATATATATATATATATATATTATACAAAAATACATACCTACGTACATACATACATACATGCAATCACTCGAGACGTAATGCTTCGAACTTTATGTGGCTTACGCACGGATCATGTAAGATTTATGCTTTTTCTAGGGAGAATTATACCATTAATCTTAACAAAGAATTATGATGAGATATTTATCTGCAAGTGAAAGACTACCTAGCAGCCTTCGATGTCTTTCTGCCGTTGTCTGAGGACCTGAAGTTTACCCCACCAGTAATTTCGCAGAGTCTTGAAAACCTAAAAATGTGAGATCGTGAAAATACTGGACTGACGGTTGATACATTTCGTCAGTCCCAAAGTGAGTCGTTTTTTCTAGCCATTAAGTTTCTGTTGGCGTTTGACTCTTCCCATTAATTTATCTGCTAATTGGCGTAGGCTTCTCTTTTCAGTGTGCTCTTCCTGTGTACATCACTTTTTACTAATCTTAAGGCTAGGATAAATAGCCAAAAATTCACTCCAAAATTCCTGCTTGTTAGCTTACTAGCCATGTCTACCGTAATTCGGCTGAGGTGATTGCGTATGTATCACCACGAACAGTCCAGCGTCAGTGTGCGTTTCTAGGACTGGGCAAAAATCTCACAGCAGTCACCTGGGCATTACACGAATCACTGGCACGCGTGACGATAATGTCATGACAGTGTCGCCTTGTTTACAAATTAATGATTCACCGCCTTTGTGGGCCTTGAAGAAAATACTTACGTAAGCAATGACAGTGCCATTTCTAACTTGAGCATTTGGTCTTCAGTGGTCTGCTAGTTGATGCATTCTATAGTATTTCATGTTTTTTTTTTCTTTTCTTTTCTGGCTTATTAGTTTTGATCAAGTCTGATTTCCCGTTTTACCCAAAGGTGTAAAAAAAAGTTTTGAAAGCATTTTAGACTTAATCATAACAGTAGCATTGACGATGGTACTGACTGTAGTAAACCTAGTTATTATATACCTCCTTACTATGTACTGGACCTGGCATGACGTCCCACCCCCGAAGCCACCCCTCAAAAGAAAATCACATGTAAATCATATCCACTTGGAATGTCTTTGATATTCATTTGCATTTTGACTGGGATCTATTTTTCAATATTACGTATCGTCACTTTCTCGACACTCATAGACTTCTATATTTGTAGAAAAAAAAAACTGATTTCTCTTTGTTATCAGAGAGTAGTAGAGTATTATTTTGCCCAGATGCTTTCCTTCTCTGTTTTCCAGAATCCATTTTAATGACTACTGGACGATGGTAGAGTCAGGTGATTAATTACAGTAGGGTTAGTGACCCCTTTATTCTTGGCCTTTTGATTCCGCCTGTGCCAGGGTGCTTGCTTAGCTCATACAGTTTGGCCTCTTGCCATTTAATCATTTATTTAGTAAGGTTCATATATTTCCTCGTCTCAAAGGCCTCCAGAAGAATGTTTTCTCGAAATATAAATTTACTATTACAAACGTGAAGGAAGTATATTCTTATAAACTGCCATCTTTTGCATTCCAGTGAAAGGAAATATATTCTCGTAAAGTGTCTTCTTTCTTATTCCAGTTAAAGGCAGTATATAGATATATTCTGCTTTCAGTCAAACATTGTGCTGGAAGAGGAAAATCTTCTTTCCAATTCCCGTTTTTCTAAAGTTGAAGAGTACCGATATCTTTTTCGTTAAGTTTGATAGGTTTTTGTAATTTTTTTTTTTTTTTTTTCCACAGAGACCATGGTTTTAGGGTTTACGCACTTGTGCATAATTCATAGATCGTAACTTGACCAAAGACATTTTAGTCACCTTTCAAGAGAACTAGAATTATGCAACTCTTAAGAAATTTCGTAAGGCAATTTTTTTTTTTTTTTGCCGAATGAATAACCTCACAATGTAGATTTTCCTAATTTATAAAATGTTATTCTTGTCCTATCAAATTTCTTACTGTTTTTCGTATTCAGGCCTTAGTGTGCTAACTGCTTAGTTTTTAGTTGTCTGTAAAAGAAAACTATTGTGCCGGCTTTGTCTGTCCGTCCGCAATTTTTTTTTGTCCGCCCTCAGATCTTAAACACTACTGAGGCTAGAGGGCTGCAAATTAGTATGTTGATCATCCACCTCCAGTCATCAAATTGCAGCAGTCTAGCCTCAGTTTTTATTTCATTTAAGGTTAAAGTTAGCCATAATCGTGCTTCTGGTAACGATATAGGATAGGCCACCACCGCGCCGTGGTTAAAGTTTTATGGGTCACGGCTGATACGGCTTTATACCGAGACCACCGAAAGATAGATTTATTTTCGGTGGCCCTGATTATTTATACGCTGTAGCGGCTGTAAAGAAAACTCGATTGCGCCGAAGAAACTTCGGCGCCTTTTTTACTTGTTTTCTAATTGAATACAGTTCCACTGATACGTTTTCTATTGAATCTTCCGTGAAAAGAAGTGAAACTGAATTGGTAATTGTGGCTCCAAAATGCCTTTCCATGAGAATCTTTTTTTTTATTATTATTATTTTCATATTTCAGCCGTTCATACTTGAATATGCATTGTTGTCCTAAGATTTTTGTTTAGCATCCACAAATTCACTATGATTATGTGTCAGCGATTGTCACTGTGACACCATTTTTATGGGGGGGGAAATATTATTTTTTTATTGACCGTTTTTCTTTCAGTATATGGCTTTTGTGGAAAATATCCACTGGATGTGTAGAAACTTTTTTCCGACAAATGGTGTAGGCAATGGTTTAGATTCTAGTAGGCTATCCAAGTTACCCAGTTTTATATATATATATATATATATATATATATATATATATATATATATATATATATATATTATATTATATTATATTATATTATATTATATTGTATTATGTATATATACACACATACATACATGCATACACACACACGAGCGTATGTATATGTGTATGTATGTATGTATGTATGTATGACATACATTGAGTGTGACTGTGAATACGTGTGTGTTACAGAAGCGTTTCGACAAAGCCAGAAGGAGAGAGAGAGAGAGAGAGAGAGAGAGAGAGAGAGAGAGAGAGAGCTTTGAAAAAACATCAATATAAAAACAGCCCCGACCTGTCGCTATCTACATTATCCTTCGTCTTCGCGTTACAAAACCTTATTTTATAGTATAGTTAAAAGTGAAAATAAAAGATGGAAATCTGTACATTAGTCTTAATCACTAAAAGCCTTTGTATAGTTAATCTTTTTTTTATTTGCCTGTTTGTGAATGTTTATCTCCCTTTTCTTATGTTTGTGGACACAAGTATTTGCTTAGAAAAGAACACAAATGTGCTCTACCATTTTCGAAGTACGTGAAATTTGTCAGCCTTTAATTCCACAAGAAAGGTTAAGAAATCTCATTCCGGTACACGGCTTCTCTGGAAAACAAATTGCACGCCACTATTTTACGAGCAGGTAGTTTCTACTCTCTCTCTCTCTCTCTCTCTCTCTCTCTCTCTCTCTCTCTCTCTCTCTCTCTCCGTGTTTGCCGAGGATAAATTTGGTATGTAAATTAAAGAAGCTTTGGAGATTCTTGAGTTTGTTCCTTGGCTATTTGATAGCTCTCTCTTCTCACTATTTTACCAGTGGTTTTAAGGAATTTGGCTGTAATGGAGATTGTACTTTTGTTTGTTTATTTCTAGCCGATGATAATTCTATGACCGGTTTATTCTCATCGTGTTGGTAAATCGAAAGAGGGTGATGTTCAGATTAAAAGAGTCGCCTCGAGAAAAAAAAAAAAAAAAACTATGGTTAGGTCGGAGTATTGAACGTGAGGTGAGGGAAGGTGTTCTTGCTCCTCTCTGTAAGTAAATGAAACAGGTCTTGAATTTTTAAGAGGAGGGAAGGCCCTCTCCAGCACCTCTAATTGGTTTGTTAAATATGGTGCATAAAGTCCGTAGGTATTTTCATCTGTTGCAACATTCCTATGTACTGATGAGGTGACTGAATTAAAGGAATTTGAAAGCATGTATTGAAACGACCTTGCCAGTGTCTGATTCATATTACAGTCTTGTATCATTAGTTTGACGGGAACTTCTAGTAAAGCAAATCTGGAAAACCTGTTACTTTTTTTTGATTGCCTGAAATCGAAATGCGATTTTTTTTTTTTAGCTTGGAGAAGTTGAATATGATTGACTAAAAAAAAAAAAGGAAACATAAAACCCGCATTATCTTTGGATCTTAATTCGACAAATTTATTACTCTTGAGAACATCACGAGTAAATCAGAGTGAACCGTTTTAGTTTTCTGAAAAGAAAACTATTGTGCCGGCTTTGTCTGTCCGTCCCCACTTTATGCTGTCCGCACTTTTTTCTGTCCGCACTTTTTTCTGTCCGCCCTCAGATCTTAAAACTATGAGGCTAGAGGGCTGCAAATTGGTATTTTGATCATCCACCCTCCAATCATCAAACATAACAAATTGCAGCCCTCTAGCCCAAATAGTTTTTATTTGATTTAAGGTTAAAGTTAGCCATAATCGTGCATCTGGCAACGATATAGGCCAGGCCACCACCGGGCAGTGGTAAAAGTTTCATGGTCCGCGGCTCATACAGCATTATATCGAGACCACCGAAAGATAGATCTATTTTCGGTGGCCTTGATTATACGCTGTACAGACAACTTGTTTACTTTTACGGTAGATTCGTAGAAATGCGATGTTTTGTCGATATTAAAGATATCTTGAGTTTTGACGCTTACTAACTGTGTATGCATTAATATAAAGCTGTTTTCTGGTGATATCGACGCTTGAGAAAAATTTTAAATTAAATTGCTTAGAAATTGCTTATTGGTATATACTATGAAATTCATACGGAAAAGGAAACAGTCATAGTATTAAAAACTAACGTGAAATGTGAGTAAGGGAATAACGTCCTCCTTAGACGGGAAAATCAATACTTCGTGGGAGGACATACCGCAAGAGTATTATTTGTCCGTCTTTATGGTGGTCCTGAGGGCTTACCTTGGGAATCGCATTAGGGGTCGATACAGTCTACTCATCCTTTTGGGCATCCTTGCGTATTTTTTTTTTTTTTTTTGCCTCTTCCAGGTATCGCATTCATGTAACGCCTAGTAGCTAAGTAAATGTTAAACATTAAGTAAGTATATCATTAGTGAGCTCTTCTACATTTTTTTTTTAGCAGTGGATAAATTAAGGTGATAATATATAGTCAGGTGTGTAGACATTCAGAGCCTTTATTTTGGAGTTTTGGGGCCCTCTGCCGGTGGATGACGGATGCATCTGGCCCAGTTGGATACGGATGGAGAGGGTGAACGGTGGAGCGCATCATCCAGCCAAGGTGATGGGGGTGGAAGGTGGGGGCTCCAGGGTAAAAAAGAAAAAAAAAAAAAAAAAAAAGTCATGTCGCGGTGAAAGTTTTCCTCAGTCACCCCATCGATAGTCTCCCCCTAATCCTCCCTGGGAACGTTTTCTCTATTCCCGCATCTGTCATCGAAACGAGAGAAATTTTTGGTTTTTGTGTAAAGCGGGAAAAATATTTATGGAAAAGGTATTACTTTTGGGAAAAGGGGTTGTGGGGGGGGGGGTGAGGTGAAATGTTAGGGTAATGGAAGGTGTCTTGGATGTAGATAGAGGAGGGGGGGGGCCTGGTGTTGTTGACATACGAAATGCGAAATCACTGAAGTGAAAAATGATTTCGACAAGGTGCTTCCTGATACACGTTGATGCACGGTCCGCCATTTAATGGATGCTAATATTTTCGGATATTTTTGCTTTGTAGAAAGAACAGTATTTGGGCAAATTTGATTCATAATCAATAGTTAAAATACCCCCAAATTTTTTAAGATATAAATGTATTTGTGAAGTAGAGATATTATTATTATATTATTATTATTATTATTATTATTATTATTATTATTATTATTATTATTATTATTATTATTGAGAAACCAATTCATACTCTGTGTATAAAGATATATTTAAAGATAAAATTGTACAGATAGCTTTCGGGAACCTGTACAGTTTTATCTTTAAATATATATACATATACATAACTGTGATTTGTTTCTACACATAAATACTTACGCTATTATTATTATTATTATTATTATTATTATTATTATTATTATTATTATTATTATTATTATTATTACGTTGATATTTGTTGGGATAAAAGGAAGAGATAGGTTAATGAACAACTGAAGCTTTATATGCAAATTTGCGGACCAGTTATTTTATGGCTGGTTTAACAAATGACACTTGCGGATGTTAAAATATTAGTTGTTGATAGCGAAGAGGAATT
>NC_089791.1:34038387-34043387 GCF_040412425.1 Macrobrachium rosenbergii | reverse complement strand
ACAAAGGAAAGGGAAACAGAGGATAAAGCATGAGGCTCTTTCGACTCGTCCTTAACTTAGCAGACTGCTACTAAGGGACGACGGTC
Organism: Macrobrachium rosenbergii; assembly: GCF_040412425.1. NCBI lineage: Eukaryota > Metazoa > Arthropoda > Malacostraca > Decapoda > Palaemonidae > Macrobrachium > Macrobrachium rosenbergii. The sequence goes on along the minus strand of NC_089791.1, from coordinate 34,043,301 downwards.
GAGGCCTTGCAGCACTCCAGTGCTTCTTTCCTTCGTGGATTTTGTCTTTTATTTTCTATATATTCATCACGTCCCATATTTTCGTGATTCAGTTATACATATGTGTGTGTGTGTGTATATATATCAGTATATGTATTGAATGCAACTGAAAGATATTTTTGACGCTGCTAATATTCTCTGTTCGTGTGGTGTATGTGACGTGAGAAGAACTGAAACGGTAAGAAAAGCAGGAATAAATGTAAGTTGTAAAAATTTTATCGTAGATGAAAGGACTTTTTTTGTATTCAAATGGAAAGAATGGAGGACAGCAGGTTGATGAAGGGACTTTATAATTAGTAACTGTAATGAAGGAGGAAGAGAGGAAGATTTAGAATGTGAGAAATGATGGGAAGGAAGATTCTTTGGAACGCAATAATGGGAAGGAAGATTCTTTGGAAAGAAATAATGGGAAGGAAGATGCTTTGGAAAGAAATAATCGAAAGGAAGACGCTTTGGAAAGAAGTAATGGGAAGGAAGATGCTTTGGAAAGAAATATGGGAAGGAAGATTCTTTGGAAAGAAATAATGGGAAGGAAGATTCTTTGGAAAGAAATAATGGGAGGGAAGATTCTTTGGAACGAAATAATGCGAAGGAAGATTCTTTGGAACGAAATAAATGGGAAGGAAGATTCTTAGGAACGAAATAATGGGAAGGAAAATTCTTTGGAACGAAATAATGGGAAGGAAGTTTCTTTGGAAAGAAATAATGGGAAGGAAGATGCTTTGGAAAGAAATAATCGGAAGGAAGACGCTTTGGAAAGAAGTAATGGGAAGGAAGATGCTTTGGAAAGAAATATGGGAAGGAAGATTCTTTGGAAAGAAATAATGGGAAGGAAGATTCTTTGGAAAGAAATAATGGGGAGGAAGATTCTTTGGAAAGAAATAATGTTAAGGCAGATTCTTTGGAAAGAAATAATGGGAAGGAAGATTCTTTGGAAAGAAATAATAGGAAGGAAGATTCTTTGGAAAGAAATAATGGAAAGGAAGATTCCTTGGAAAGAAATAATGGGAAGGAAGATTCTTTGGAAAGAAATAATGGAAAGGAAGATTCCTTGGAAAGAAATAATGGGAAGGAAGATTCTTTGGAAAGAAATAATGGAAAGGAAGATTCCTTGGAAAGAAATAATGGGAAGGAAAAAATTTGAAGGAAAGAAATAATGGAAAGGAAGATTCCTTGGAAAGAAATAATGGGAAGGAAGATTCTTTGGAAAGAAATAATGGAAAGGAAGATTCCTTGGAAAGAAATAATGGGAAGGAAGATTCTTTGGAAAGAAATAATGGGAAGGAAGATTCTTTGGAAAGAAAGGCCTTAATATATACTGAGCGCGAGAGAGCGTGCAAGATGAAGGTGACACGCTGCTGATGAACCTTTTGTGTGTGCGTGTTGTGTGTGTGTGTGAAGCGGATAGAGTTGTAAAAGTTATCTGCACTTGGTTTCATCCATGGTACTGTATATGTATGTATGTACATACATACATACATACATATACGGATATATGTATATATATATATATATATATATATATATATATATATATATATATATATATATATTTATTTATGCTATAATATATATGTATATTATGCTATGTATGCATATGTGTATTCTTGCTCCGTACAGTTCCTTTGTGTGTTTATTTTTCTGGTGATTTTGCCAGTGTACAAATGGAGCCTCGTGCATTTTTGATGGGTACGTGACTGAATGAGAGTTGCAGAAGAACGATGTTCAGCAGAACGGCCGTATTGTGTGTTGACAAGCATTGCATGTTGAATTCCACCCCGGAAAAATCAAGAGAAAATAAGCACACAGTAAATATTGTTTCCTGGAGATGATGACGTTTTTATTCCTGTAGGACGTTTCCCGTAAAAAAAAAAAAAAAAAAAAAAAATTCTCTGTCCAAATATGGCCGTGTCTGGACCGTTTATTTTTCAGTCCTTTCGACTGATTTGTCACTGTGGACCATTTTTCTTTTTTCTTTCTTTCTTTTCCAGAATTTCATTTTTTTTTTTTTTTTAGTGTTTCACCCCCAATATCACTTCCCTTTTTTATGTTATTTTTCTGTTCATCCTCACTTGATAACTGTTATCCTACCCTTTCCCTTTTATGTCCTTCGCTCCAGAATTTGGAGGATTTCCCTTTCTCTCTCTCTCTCTCTCTTTTTTTCTGTTATATTCGTAATTTCTTTATTCGTCCATTTCCCGGCTCCGTATCATTGTTAGTCTTTTATTGTCCTGCAGACCTGTGAAACTATTCATATATATATATATATATATATATATATATATATATATATATATATATATATATATATATATATATATATATATATATATATATATATATATATATATATATATATATATATTGAAATAATCAACACACAATTACATGTGAGTCAAAAAAAAAAATATATATATATATATATATATATATATATATATATATATATATATATATATATATATATATATATATATATATATGTGTGTGTGTGTGTGTGTGTGTGTGTGTATACATATATATTTGTGTGTGTGATTATTTACGTATATGTACATATTCACTGACATACACAAAATATAGACGTGAACACAGGAGTACAAAACAAACTTCCTTGCTGGATCTTCTCCTTGAGAATTCTGTTGTTTCCCTTCGGAGGAAGAGTTTCCCAAAGTTGGTTCATCCATCGCCTATCTTTCCTCGCTTCTTGGGCGGAGAGAGAGACTGCCTACCTGTCTGGGAGAAGGCGTTCGGAAGAACCTAGGCGATAGGAGAGGGATAGAAGGTCCTCCGGACTTGGACGGTGGGGAGTAGTATTGTGAGGAGGGGGGGATGATGGAAATAGGTATTAGGAGGAGGAGGAGGAGGAGGAGGATGAGGAGGGTGTTGTGGTTGTCGAGAGCCTCCGATCCTCCCGTGTGGGAAACCACACACCTGACCGACCCCACAACAGAGAATAATTACATGGGACAAGATAAACGGTAGCTGGGTGTGTGGGCGATGCGAGAGAGAGAGAGAGAGAGAGGGGTGGGGGGGGAGAAGGACGTGTGGGGTCCAGTGGAGAAGGGGGGAAATGGAAGATAAGCGAACGCTAGTTAAGAACCTAATGGTGATAATAACAGAAGAGATAGAGAGCGAGGATAAAAATTTATCTCGTGGAAGAGAAAAGTAGATGGGAAGGGAAGATTAGGAGCGAGGAATGAAAAGGGCGCCGATGAAAGAGACGGATAAATAAGGAATGGGGGAAGTGACGACGACGGCTCGGCGTGATGAGATAAAAGCGACCGGAAAAAAAAAAAAGAGTTGCCAAAAAGAGTACATTATTGTTATGCAAAGTGAATGATGAGAAGTAGTCGTGATAATCGTTTCGTTAGAGGAAATGCAGGCGAATCGACGCGTGCATGACGTGTCTTGAATATGAATATGCCGATGCAACCAAAGGGGAAGTGAGTTTTCGCTGGGTCTTGTTTCGTTGAACGTTTAAAGGCCCCATGCAACTCTTTATTAGTTTTCTGTTACAGAAAATTATAGTGCCGGCTTTGTCTGTCCGTTCGCACTTTATTCTGTCCGCACTTTTTTCTGTCTGCCCTCAGATCTTCAAAACTACTGAGGCTAGAGGCCTGCAATTTGGTATGTTGATCATCCACCCTCCAATCGTCAAACATACCAAATTGCAGCTCTCTAGCCTCAGTAGTTTTTATTTGATTTAAGGTTAAAGTTAGCCATAATTGTGCTTCTGGCAACGATATAGGATAGGCTACACCACCACGGCTCATACAACATTATACCGAGACCACCGAAAGATGGCCTTGATTATACGCTGTAGCGGCTGTACAGAAAACTCGATTGTTTTGACGAGCCTTTTGTTCTGTCCATAATTTTAGGAGTGTCTTCCATGTAGTGTATATAGAAGTTTATGAAGTTTAACTGCATTTTAGCTTAAGAAATTTTTTTTCTTTTATTTTTCGATCTCGTACCATGTATCCAATTTCCGTTTCATTGTTTTTATGGTGACAGCGCGCACAGTGGTTCAGAATATTAGATATACATAATGTTACCTTTGGCTTCGTTTTCTTTCCACGGGACTTGAACACTAATTTCATGAAACCTGCATATTGGATATTAACTTTAAGATTCTTTACAGGTACAGAGATGATAATATTAATAGTAAAACAATATTATGGATTATATTTCTCCTTACGTATAGGTCTGCGGCATCTCAGTCTCTTAAAAGAGATCTTATTGGTTCCTATTTCAGAATATTGGGATGAATAATTGTGGGGTACCCTATTTAACCGCTTTCCCATAGATTTATTTCAGCAGTTACTTCCTGTATGGCCCATAGTGCGTTATTAGATCAAATGGGACTGCCTATTGATGTGTCTTGATGCCAGATTGTCAGTCTTCAGAGTTCCTGTATTTATTGGCGTTAAATTTCCTTTTAACTCGTTCCAACATATTAGAATAAATGCAGGTGTGTATATATATATATATATATATATATATATATATATATATATATATATGTGTGTGTGTGTGTGTGTGTGTGTGTATGTGTGTATATATATATATATATATATATATATATATATATATATATATATATATATATATATATATATATGTATATATATACGTATATATGAACAATAGGTTTCTTGGGATGAGGTATCTAGCCTCTCATAACCGTCTTATCCCCGATTGGGACCTTGCGAAACCATTCCTTCTCTTTTGAGCTAATTTGTGAAATATGTGCGTGGTTGCTAGTCGCCTTCAGTGGGTAGTAACCAGGGTGGAAAAGGGATTGGGCTTAGTGACCTCGAACCAAAAGGCTAATTACACACACACACACACACACACACACACACACACACATAT
>NC_089791.1:33993387-34033387 GCF_040412425.1 Macrobrachium rosenbergii | reverse complement strand
CTATGGGTCTGTCGACAATTCTGATCTTTATGACAAAGTGCAGATGAAGCACGGAGCGAAAATCTGCGCACAGCAACTGAAATAACCCGGCTATTCCCATGTGAACTTCAATAATTACCACAACACGACTTTGCACTCTCAGCATCGAAGGTGTGTACTGCATCATTTAGCTTTACGCGCCCCCACCCCCGTCCTCGTCCCCTATCCCCAATCTCTCTCTCTCTCTCTCTCTCTCTCTCTCTCTCTCTCTCTCTCTCTCTCTCTCTAAAACGTGTCCCTCCATCTAGTTTCACGTCCCAACCAAATCTCTCTCTCTCTCTCTCTCTCTCTCTCTCTCTCTCTCTCTCTCTCTCTCTCTCTCATTAGATTTTTGTAAGTATGAAAACTTACAAGAGTGCGCACTTAGCTGACTGGTGTAGTAGTTATGAATCCCCTTGATGGGATTTACGAGGATTTATGAGCCTAAACGGATTTTAAAACATACATTTTATTAATGTATCTCTCTCTCTCTTTCTCTCTCTCTCTTTCTCTTTGTCTCTTGACTTTTGGAAATGTGAATACCTACAACCGCGTGCATTTAGCTAGCGTATGAAACCTGATATGGGGGTTTGTGAACTACAAATGCGCGCTGCATTCCATAGTTAATTTTCTTTTTTTTTAAATTTCATTAACAATGGGTCTCCTCTCTCGCTTTCCCTCTCTATATCTACGTCGCACTCTTTCTTTCCTCTCCTTTTCAACTCCAGTTCCGTCCTCCTTTAGTTCTTCGCGTCCTGCCCAGTAACACAGCATAGCCTTTTCTGACATATGAAAAATACGCGAGTCAAGGTTTTTAATTACTACACCAGGGGTCACTTCTCTACTCTGGAACGAGAGAGAGAGAGAGAGAGAGAGAGAGAGAGAGAGAGAGAGAGAGAGAGAGAGAGAGAGGCCTTCTGGGGAGGGGAGGAAAGTTTCATACCTAGCCTTATAAAATTGTACTTGATTACAGCGGGATTCAGAATAAAATGATAATTCATTATTTACTGCCCCGTACAAGAAAGTGCTCTGTAAAACGCTTACGTGCTTTGCGATTGATCTATTTACAGAAGATATATACTCGTACATAAAAGGAAGAAATATCATACATCACAACTACAAAGATCATTAGTTAAATGTCATGGTGTTATTTCATTTTTTTGCTGTGTGCTTTCTCATAGATTTTATATTGGAAAAGTGGTCTGAGATGATAGCGGTGGTTTAGATTAGAGTAATGATAGCAACTTGAATAGATATCAGTATAAATAAATATATATACATATATATATATATAATATATATATATATATATATATATATATATATATATATATATATATATATATATATATATATATATACAGTATATATATATCACTGGCTCTGTATCATGATCGCTTACTGCTGCAGTGTAGGGTCTGCGGTGGGGGTTGAAACCACCACTCCTTGGAGGCTTGAATTCCAAGTCAGTGGCCCTTTGGTGGGCTTGTTCCATGTGAATAGGTTTCATCTACTGAAATAATAATAATAATAATAATAATAATAATAATAATAATAATAATAATAATAATAATAATAATAATATAAACCCAAGACCCCTTTTCTGGCATTTTAAAAATTACACTGCGAACAGACAGAAATATCTCGATCGTTGTCAAAAAGATATGCTGTATATAATCTTGTCACGCCTTTTAACAAAACCTGCGTATTTCCAGTGATATCCAAGTTAAGCAATAAGCTCCTATGAGCGAGAAAATAAACGGCAAAGTATCGTTGGCAACAATACCAAATTTATCCTTTTCAGCGAAGCACTCGGAATAAGCCGAAAATTTCTGGCTGTTGCTGCAACCTAAATAGTGTCTGTGAATAGCAGGTTTTTCAAGGGTTTGATTTCAACGCAAGTTTTCAAACTCCCAACGTGAGACAAAATAATAACCTGCAATTAACTGAGCTGAACTTAATATAGAATTTAGGCCAAAGGCCAAGCGCTGGGACCTGTGAAGTAATTCAGCGCTGAAACGGAAAGTGACAGTGAAAGGTTTGAAAGGTGTAACGGGAGGAAAACCTCGCAGTTGCACTATCACTATGAATCAACTGTTAGGAGAGGGTTGAGGAAAGTAAGATGAAAGAAAGAGACTTTGAAAGGAGGTACAGTTAAAGGAACGAAAGGGGTTGCAGCTTCCACCCCTACGGGGACCTGCAGTGAACGAGCGATTCAGGGTCACGTGATAGTAATTGATGGGATATGATCATACTTCCGGCGAAACAACTCTGATTTCTCCAAAAAGTAATTCCCTCGTTCTTACTTATTGAAGGGCATCAGGCTTTATCAAGATTTATTGTAATATCGCAGTCGGTAGGGAATAACATGATTGATTCCTGGAACCTGGAAGCCGGTAAGATCATTTATTAATCCCGGATAAAACGCCACCCAGAATGTTTTGGATTGATAAATCTTTCACTTGTGTTTTGAGTTGCTGTACTCTAGAGTTATCCTACCATGCCTGTGAGGTGTCTAGATTTTTATTATTAAGCACTAGCAGCTACAAAGTGGAATGAATTGGATTATGGATATGTATATAGCATTTTTTTTTAAATTTCATTCAAAGATGATCTTGTTAAACGTTAGCAGATGTTACTTTATATGTTTTAAATTCATTTCTGGAGCTTTAAACTCTCTCTCTCTCTCTCTCTCTCTCTCTCTCTCTCTCTCTCTCTCTCTCTCAAAACTGTTTCAGTACTGAACTTATTGGTGTCTGTTTCTTTTAAATTCGATTTTGCTCTTAAGAAAGCGTCTGTCAAGAGGTGTGCAATATTCCCTCAACTTGAAGTTTGGAATTTTTCAAATGCTACCAGCGCAAGATGATGAAATTTTTCTCTAACAATGTTCGCAAATAATTTTGCGTCGCGGTATTTAAAGTGTGTGAAAATTTCCGATGGTGTGTCTTGGGGAATTCTTCGACTTTCTAAGAGAATCATCATGGTCAGACCAACTTTCTCCCTAAATCTGGATGTCTGGATGTTGAGAAGCTGGAATTAATTACCTACCATTTCCTAGTTCCAGCAAGATATTTAAAAAATCACCTGTGATTTATTTTACGTTATGTTGAGTAATTCAAGCCAGACTTCGATCGATGTTTAAGCATTTACTCAATACAGTATTAAGCAGTGACGTCTTTAAAAAAATCGACATTAAAGCCTTTACTTAATATTAAACAATGACGTCTTTAAAAAAAATGTTGCAGTGGTTATTTCAAACCCATTCCAGGATCTGCAGAATAATAACATTCACTTTCGCAACTCTAACAAAGAATCTCCACGGTGAGCGAACTTAGCGATGCTGAAAAAGCCACTGAGTGTGAAGTGAAATCTTCGTTTCTCGTTTAAGAAAATTTTGTGATTCAAGTCTAGAATACATTTTTTAATGTTTTACAGATTGGGAATGTCATTGTTACCACAATCGCGTATTAGATTTTTCAGGATAATTGTTATCAAGGTCTAAAGAATACTTTAGACCTTGATTGTTATTTTCATAATTTTTCCACTAGACCTTGATTGTTGTTTTCATAATTTTTCCACTAGACCTTGATTGTTATTTTCATAATTTTTCCACTAGGCCTTGATTGTTATTTTCATAATTTTTCCACTAGGCCTTGAATGTTATTTTCATATTTTTTCCACTAGACCTTGATTGTAGTTTTCATAATTTTTCCGCTAGACCGTGATTGTTGTTTTCATAATTTTTCCACTAGACCTTGATTGTTGTTTTCATAATTATTCCACTAGGCCTTGATTGTTATTTTCATAATTTTTCCACTAGGCCTTGAATGTTATTTTCATAATTTTTCCACTAGACCTTGATTGTTGTTTTCATAATTTTCCCACTAGACCTTGATTGTTGTTTTCATAATTTTTCCACTAGACCTTGATTGTTATTTTCATAATTTTTCCACTAGACCTTGATTGTTCTTTTCATAATTTTTCCACTAGGCCTTGATTGTTATTTTCATAATTTTTCCACTAGACCTTGATTGTTATTTTCATAATTTTTCCACTATGCCTTGATTGTTATTGTCACAATTTTTCCACTAGACCTTGATTGTTATTTCATAATTTTTCCACTAGGCCTTGAATGTTATTTTCATAATTTTTCCGCTAGACCTTAATTGTTGTTTTCATAATTTTTCCACTAGACCTTGATTGTTATTTTCTTAATTTCTCCACTAGACCTTGATCGTTGTTTTTATGATTTTTCCACTAGACCTTGAATGTTATTTTCATATTTTTTCCACTAGGCCTTGAATGTCATTTACATCATTTTTCCACTAGACCTTGATTGTTGTTTTTATAATTTTTCCACTAGACCTTGATTGTTATTTTCATAATTTTTCCACTAGACCTTGATTGTTATGTTCATAATTTTTCCACTAGACCTTGATTGTTATTTTCATAATTTTTCCACTAGACCTTGATTGTTATTTATGGTACTCTTTTCCACTTTAGACCTTGATTTTATTTCATAATTTCTCCACTAGACCTTGATTGTTGTTTTCATAATTTTTCCACTAGACCTTGATTGTTATTTTCATAATTGTTCCACTAGACCTTGTTTGTTATTTTCATAATTTTTCCACTAGACCTTGATTGTTGTTTTCATAATTTTTCTACTAGACCTTGATTGTTGTTTTCATAATTTTTCCACTAGACCTTGATTGTTATTGTCATAATTTTTCCACTAGACCTTGATTGTTATTATCATAATTTTTCCACTAGACCTTGATTGTTATTGTCATAATTTTTCCACTAGACCTTGATTGTTATTTTCTTCGATCTATGTTTATTTATTTGTGTATATCCATACTCATGGCAACAGGTACGAAAAAATTTTAAATATACATTTTTATATAGTGACTGCGTTCTTGCTCACAGTAGAGATTAGCAATCATATATAGCCTTCATTGCTCTCCCAGGCTTCTCCTTCCGAAAAGGTGATGGCGACAATCCCCGGCGAAGTCCAACTCTCCGCGATGTCATTTCTTTCCCAATTCTCGGGACGCACCGGATGAAATGACACTTCAGCTTTCATTCCAATTTTATGGTAATTTCCATGTTTCCCCGACAAAGGAATTGACGTTTGAGAGTGAAAAAGAGAAATTCACATGATTTTCATTATCGCTTTTAGATAGCGTGTGCAGATTTCCCCGAATTCTAATGCAGGTGAGGGATTGAGAGTAACGACGTTAAAATTTCTCATAACTTTCTCTGGCTTTGATCCGTGTCATTACCACCCCGGCTTTCGTTTGCCTCTGGTCTTTTCTTTGGGAAATGATGTTTTATAAAGATTTATTGCACACGCACACACTACACACACACATACATATATATATGATATGTATATATATATATATATATATATATATATATATATATATATATATATATATATATATATATATATATATATATATATATATATATATATATATTTATATATACAGTATGTATATAATTAGATAAAAATATATATGTATATATATGGTATATATTATATAATATATATACATATACATATGTATATATATTATTTCTTTTATTTTTATTCGAATAATATTTTATGAAAGGGTTCTGTACACTTCACGAATGACAGTACAAGCGTTCTTTTCTTGTACTTATTGAGTTAATAAATACCGTCCGAACAGTTGCTGTAACCTTTCGGGCCGTTGGTTGCAACAGTTGTATATTACTGTGTATTGATATCGTTATTCCCATGAGATCTCCCATAACGCCTACATTCTCTCTCTCTCTCTCTCTCTCTCTCTCTCTCTCTCTCTCTCTCTCTCTCTCTCTCTCTCTCTCTCTCTCTCTCGCGATGTACCATGCAAGTGGCTTCATAATGCAACATGCATTAGTTAGAATAGCATAATATTGATGTATATAAATGTTTATAAATATATATATACATATATGTATGTATGTATGTGTGTATATATATATATATATATATATATATATATATATATATATATATTATATTTAACCTCTTATTTATACTAGCACGTCGAAATTATTTCATTTTATTCTTAACCTGATCACCTGGGGGCGACGAAAATTTGAGCAAAGATGAACGATTCCTTTGATAACACAGTAGAAAATACTTTGAGATTTAGAGCAACTTCGAAAAAATCGTCGCATGTTAATTTGCACTTTTCTTGTTGTAAAATATGTTACGATTTTAGGGTAAATTTCTCCACATTTCGATCTGTTTGCTGTGACATCGTCGGAGTTTCTGTAATGCCTTGTGCCGACAGTTACGCTTTTGATTGAAACTGTGGGTATAAAGAATGGTCTATATTTGTGCAAGTGTGTGTGTGCAGTTTATAAGTACAATTTTGCCTGACTGAGCACTGACTTGTGGAAGGATTTCAAAGCGCAAATGTCTAACCTTTTTAAACTTTCCCCTCCTTTATTCGCATTTAACTATTAAGTACCGTGACCAAAGTACATTCTATCCGACCTAATTCTTATAGTTTGATATAAACGTTAAAATATATTTAGAAACGGCCATATATTGATGTCCTCAGTATTCCCAATTTCCACAAGCTGATTAGTATGGTAGGACCAAATCCCCTGCAGCAGGCAATATCTTCTGTTGTCAGTCATGTTAAATGTACACCATTACTTTTTTCACTAACGATTTCATATTTGAACGGAATGACTGAAACCTGTTTTTCCGGAGCGAGATTAGAAAAAGCAAACGATTTGATGTCGCTTATGATGGGGAATAGCCGTAGTATCCCGCCGCGTCGCTCACAGCACCTCTGGCGGAAGTTGGATTTGTTTAGACAGATATAGTCACCAAGTACAGGCTCTAATCTCCTTTAATCTCGGGTAAATGTAAAATGACTTTATTGCCACTCGCCTTATATCTTTGTGTATGCATAGGCTACACGAGCACTCTCTTACACTCTCGCTCAAACATTTAATTTTTTCACCTTTTATGTATTCATAGAGGTAAATTTTGTATAAATAACAACGTGAAACAGATGAACATGAAAATAAACTAGTGAAAAATGCGAAGACGTGTCTTCGGCGCAATGGAGTTTTCCGCACATCATATATTCAAGGCCACCGAAAATAGATCTGTCTTTCGGTAGTCTCGGTATAATGCTGTATGAGCCGCGGTACATGAAACCTTAACCACAGCCCGGTGGTGGCCTGTCCTATATCGTTGCCAGAAGCACGATTATGGGTAAATTTAACATTAAATAAAATAAAAACTACTGAGGCTAGAGGGCTGCAATTTGGTATGTTTGATGATTGGAGGGTGGATGGTCAACATACCAATTTGCAGCTATCTAGCCGCAGTAGTTTTTAAGATCTGAGGGCGGACAGAAAAAGTGCGGACAGAAAAAAGTGCGGACAGAAAAAGTGCGGACGGACAGACAGAGCCGGCACGATAGTTTTCTTTTACAGAAAACTAAAAAAAAGGGGGAAAACTATTGTTCATTTAACCCGCAGGGAGAATATGATAATAAAAATATTCTAAAGAACAAAAGGTATATATAAAAAAAAGGGAACTGTTGCGGTCGTTTCTCTTTATATACACGCCGAAATTAAGTTTGTTCTTCGTGATAATTCTGTGTTCTTAAAGCTGGCATTTATTTCTTGTATACTGATAACCTTAAATTTTTTATACTGTGGGGCTATTCGTATTTTTTTCAGATTTAGTTTGTACACGATAATTCAGTTAATAACGGATATTCTTTTTATACTCTAAGCATGTAGAGAAAAGGTCCATTGTTGTATTTCAGCTGAATTATTGAAAGAGTAATTCCTGAGTTGATAGGATGAACCAGATTTGGTTAAGCCTCTTTAGCATAAAAAAAGGAACCTTTTTAAATCTGTAAAGACTTTTCCAATGGGGGAAAAATGTTTTAATAAAGGTTCTCAAACGTCTATTTGGAACGTTTCCTCCTTTGGGATCCGGGCTAAATATAGTCCTCTCTCTCTCTCTCTCTCTCTCTCTCTCTCTCTCTCTCTCTCTCTCTCTCTCTCATCTAACTTAAAATGAGTAAATTTGCGTTTGATTGAGGCGTATAACACTGAAAGGGGGTGAGAGGAAAATGCCACCAAATGCTGAAGATAATATCGTTTTGAAAATTTGATTTCGTTGGGTGTGCGGGATGCAAACCGCGTCTTCCTTTAAGGTCCGCTGGTGCCTGAAATTTGGCTGCCTCCCTATTTTGCAAATCAGCCCACTGGTGATATCATTGGCGCTTTTTAGGCCCCGTATCTCTTTGATGTTAGTGGCAGGGAGATTATTTCTGGAATTTCTTTCCGACTTGTCATCTTCCATTCTGGTGGCGGACGGCAAAAGTTCCTCACCTGCCTCGAAGCGGAGTCCGCCCCCTGATAAAACATATCGCCCGATGCTCGGAAGGTTTCCCTTAAGTGGAGGGAGGGAGAGAGAAGAAGGAGGAGGAGGAAAGGAGGAGGAGGAGGAGGAGGAGGAGGAGGCTTGGGCGGGAGGGAAAGGAAGAGGAAGGAAATCAAAAGAGAGCCCTTAAGCGGCTGCGGCCTCTCCCCTGCCGAGGAGCTTGAATTCTTGTTAATGATTTCATTTCCGGCGGAGGAGAGAAGCTCCGAGGGACGCCTGCCACCGGGAAAATTGTTTCCAAGTAAACTCATTAACAGTGATGTCTGTATACGCCAAGGCTTGCATTAAAAATGTCTGAATATATGGTGTTGATGATGACGGATATGTTCGTTTTTTTTTGTATGAATACTCATTTGACGGATATGTTCCTTTTTTTTTTTGTATGAATACTCATTTTCGAAATCTATGGCATGTCGGGCGTACGAGTCTTACTTCTAGAAACCTCAAAATATTGCGCATGGCAAACAGAAGAATCACTCATTGGCAAGTTTTGACCTAAATAATAATCATAATAATAGTAATAATGATAATGAAGCTAATGCCTTTTCTTTAATAAAAAAAAGTGATTACATTGAAAGACCTGTAACAGAACAATGATCTAATAAGGTAGCTTTAAGAATCGTGAAAACCTTTGGGGATGGAAAAGGAATCCTCAGAGAGAGAGAGAGAGAGAGAGAGAGAGAGAGAGAGAGAGAGAGAGAGAAAAAAAAAAAGAAGAACCTGGCTGGTAGGCGTAGAGGAGGGATCTCAAGGGCCTGGTAGTCCAGCCTTGGGTGAAAGTGTGACCAGCATACTAATCACTCTAACCTATGGATGGCATTTCTCCTTTTCCATTACACGATGGCTTGACCCTTTGAATATAGATTGTTTGCCAGGGTGATCTAAACAGTGGGGTATCGGAAGAAAAGCTGTTATATTCTGAGGCACACTACAGACGACCGCCTGTACTTTTGTACCTGTCAGATTCTTGTTTGTATGTCGGTCAGCTGTTTTTTTTTAGTTTTCGTCGGCCAGCTGTTCTTTTAGTTTTTGTCAGTCAGCCGTTCTTTTAGGTTGTGGCTTCAGGCTGGATGATTTCGCGTGGTTGGAGAAGTGATTTTTCGAACAAAGCGAGAATATTTTGTTTGGAGAAGGCTTTGAAATTAGTCCTGTTTCGGCTTTAGGAAGTCGAATTTTCTTTGCATTTTGCAAGTGTTATTATAGTCACCGGTAACGCATTTTAATCATTTAAAGTGGTGGCAATACCGTCTAGGCTTCCTGCATATTGCCGTAACAAATCTTCCATTTCAAAAAAGCGTTTTGAACGAGTTATTTCGCTAACAGAAGCAGCTTACCGGTAGCATGTGCACTTATTTATGATGGAATTCCATTGTTGCTGGAGAAAATATTACCGTTATTTCCCGGGTAATGTTGTATTAACTGTCCTGCCTTTAATATTTATGTATGGAAATCACACACATTACTTCTAATGGGGAACCCACCGAACTCGTAAACTGTCAGCAGTACGAGACATTCGGAATGGATGGAGGTTTCCTTCCTGTAAGTTTATCCTTTTGGGTCTATTTTCGCTGAATTCTCTGTCAGGGATTCAGTTTTTACCTTTGATACATTCCGTATCAGCGTTCGTTTTGACAAATTTGTCAGGGTTTATAGATTTCCTTAATGGTAATGGATACGGTTTTAGGTTGCAGTTAATCATAACGTTATGTACCGTGTGGTTTGTTCTGTTTGCGATAGTGAAATCAGTAGCCTTCGTGGCCTATAGGGGTAGATTAAATAGAGCGGTGTAGTAAACTATAACTTACTAAACTATGCAAATTGCTTCGTCTGTATAAATGTTTACTTGTTTAGTGAAAGTGATACTCGTACCTCCATCAATGTGAAGCATTACTGTAGTTTTCGTGTTTTATATATATATATATATATATATATATATATATATATATATATATATATATATATATATATATATATAATCTCGTGTGTATGTGTGTGTGTGTATGTCGAGTGTTAATTAAACCGCTACCGTTTTATGAACTCACAATTCGACGCCATCATGCCAGAGCAAATAATGTCTTAAGTTTCACTCTGTCAGGTAATCACTTAGAAAGTTTATGATGTTGGAAGGGATTTCCTCCCTAGAGAGAGAGAGAGAGATGTTTCATTTCGGCTTCTGTTACGAATGACGACGCTTTTGGAAGTACGGTTATGATAATGTTCAGGCGGATCTAATAACTTCATTGTTATGGTAATGTTTGCAAGTTCCGTTGGTGGCTAGGTTTAGTATCTGCGTTTCTGGGATTTCTGACTCGGGTACACATATCGTGATTCTCTTGTGAACTCTGTGGTTTGAGTTTAGATATATATATATATATATATATATATATATATATATATATATATATATATATATATATATATATATATATATATATATATATATATCTCATGTATTATGCAGTACTGGCTATTTCTCTCAGATCCAATGTAAATTCTGAGAGTACAAAAATTGCTGGGGGTACATGTGTACCAGTTTGGGAACCCTTGCTGTATATGAATGCTTCTCATAGAATAAACCTTTAGTCTTGTATTTAAAAGAATCGAGATTCAGTACACAGAACAATACTGAGTTAACCACAAAATGAAAACCCAGGTTTTCTCAGTACATTATTTTCCTTGATTAACCTAGTGGCAACTCATATCCCTCATTTTTTATGTAGAATCAATTACGTGTTGATACATTTATACGATATAAACAGCTTAGGAGATCAAATGCTCGCTTATGTATACAGTAGTTTAAATACAACCTAACCTGAATGCTTGTGCATGAAAGTGCATTCGTAACCCTTTCAGGCAGGGCTTGAAACTAAAAATCCAGTAGAAAAGGCTAAATAGATAGAGCTCTCCTAGGGCTGGCCTGGGATTAGGATATTTTACGTTGGTTACTTTAGCAACGGACCTACAAAAATCCGAACCACATTATAGAAATGAAAAATTCATCAGCCAAAAATCCTGTAGATTCCTTTGCGGATGGATAGACGTCGATCCAGACGATTCTGAATCATGCATGAATATGATTGTAGGAAATTACTTGAATGTGACTGACGGTACTGTTGACTGAGTGATTGATATCTTGGAAAGAAAGTGGAAACATTCCTAAACTGATTAAATTATGGTTTTATATTTAATATGACTGGTCTGTGGGATAGTTTGGATAAATAGATTATTATAATTGCTTTTATCGGGAAAAATTCATAAACGTGGTTAATACTTTGAATTGTTATCAGTCATAATCGATCAAATTCGTCGTTATGTAATGACGTAATGGCTTTTCAAAAGCAAGAGCTTCGCCCTGAGTTGAACACTTTGTAAGAGAGCATGTGATTTATTCCTGTCGTAATCATTTGTTTACACTTCCATTTACCTTTGATTTGGCATTTCCAATGTAGTCCCATCAGACAGTTTTGGGTCATGCGAATGATTAGGAGATTTTTGTTCGACAGGTAAATTTACCCCTTGTTTCCGCAAAGGCTTTTGTACAGTTATTGTGACCTTTTTGCAATAAAAACAGTAAAATGCGCCGAAGTTTTCTTCGGCGCACCGAGTTTTCTGTACATCGATATCCGGCGCCACCGAAAAGAGATCTCTTTCGGTGGTCTCGGTATAATGCTGCATGAGCCGCCGCCCATGAAACTTTAACCACGGCCTGGTGGTGGCCTGGCTATCATCGTTGCAAGACCAATGATTGTGGCTAACTTTAACTCCATTAAAATAAACATAGAGGCTGAGGGCTGCAATTTGGTATGTTTGATGATTGGAGGGTGGATGATCAACATACCAATTTGCATCCCTCTAGCCTCAGTAGTTTTTAAGAGTGCGGACGGACAGACAAAGCCGGCACAATAGTTTCCTTTTTACAAAACTAAAAACAGTAAGTTCCATATCCTGTTATGTAAGCAGTTTTCCGTAACTGAATGTATTTCTAAAGCTTCCGTAGGTAAAACAAGTCTAGGTACTAGGGACAAATAAATGAGAGCTTGGAAAAATTGTGCGGAGGCTCTCGAGAAAATGAATGGGGACTAAGCAAACAAATTTTTTTAGGTACTGGCGTGAAATGGATGGACGGGGCTTTGTGGGGAGCATTTATTGGACATGTTACCGCGGGGCAAATTTCTCAGATGAAGCTTCGAGAAATATATTAAAAGGTTGGTGCTTTCGCGGATCGCACCTCACATATATATGTATATATCACACTGGCCTCGGGGCTCTGTTGGGGTACACTAGATGATGGCGGGGCTTGTTGCGAGACCTCCCCGGTGGTGAGGGCTGAGGAAAAGGGGGCTGAGGGAAGGAGGCCTAAGGGAGATCCCGACGCCCAAATGGGCTGTGAGCCTGGCATTCTAATGTAGGTTTTCCGAACGGGAATTGTTATTTCTTCTTGTCCGCTCTCGCTCGTGTTCCGCCTCCTTCGGTGTTGGGGGCCGGGATGGAGTCCATAGGATATTATACTGCCTGTAGGGGGAGCCGTCTTCGAAGACGCCCTTTGTCAGAGATGTTTATTTGCCTGCTTTATCACATGAGTGATATATTCAAGTTATATAGGCAGCTTTCCTCACCAAAGCTTTTAACAATAAAGATTTTTCGTAATTATAAGTGTGGAAATGAACGTGAGAAGGGAAAGTAGTAAAAAAAATGAGAATATCTTGGTTGCTGTTGTGATGAATAAAGAAAAACTTAAGTTTTCCTTTTCACTGAACAAAACTTTTGAAAAATCTTTTAAAAAAGTTACAGGCAAGGGTTTATATAAACCAGTAAAGACCGAATTGATAATCGATGGAAGATTGCCGACAGATATGGAAGGAAACACTTAACGTGATGGCAAGTCTCCCCCTTTGGTAGGGACTGCTTGTTCTCTAGCCCAGTGGTTCTCAAATTTTTTGGTATCGTTACCCCCGGGGGCAGTGGTGTGATAGATTACCATGACCCCTACCCTATTCATTTTCAGTTATGTGAAGTTATAATATACAAGGGAGAAAAATATTGGATTGCTTAATTTCTAATGCATCTTATATGTAAGAAATTAATTTTACTTCTACTCAAGTCTTTAGAAATAAAGAATAAAGTGTCTCGTTACCCCCCAAGAAAAGGCTTCATTACCCCCAAGGGGGTAATTACCCCCAGTTTGAGAACCACTGCTCTAGACCTTGTGGACTACTGTGACCTGACTACCCCAAACTCCGTCTTCCGGTCGTTTCTCCTATAGTTTCCGGCTGTGACTTCCTGTCCTTTTCTTGTACTAACCGAATGGAAGATTTAAACCGTCGGGCATTGCCTACAAAAGTCAGAGCCGGCTTCACGAGCAGGAGGATTCTTTGGTCAGAAACCGTTAATTTTCGAAGTGGCTTTCATGGCAGGACTCAGTGTTGGCCTTCATCTACTCTTTCGCTTGTACCAGATGGTTCCGCATAGGACATTTCCTTCTACCGTTGTATGTTTAGGCACTTGTCCTGACAAACAATAAACGTTTATAATGTAGGAGCATCTGATTATATTGTGATTGTTTGCGAGTGATTATAATTCAAACAATATCAGTGATTTTGAAAATGCCACCATTTAACCGGTCCTGGAAACTGATCAATATTGTGCAGAAAACTGATCAGTATTGTGCAGTCCCGATAGCATCGTGACATAAATGTTAGCTAGCTAGTCCGGGCTAGGAAACTGATCAGTATTGCGCAGTTCCAGTAGCATCATGATGTTTAGCTAGTCCTGCAGATATTGTAGTGTTAGGGCTGCCTTTTCGTTGTAGTTAACATACTTCTTTGCTTATTTTTCGTCGGTTCTGAATTTGTTATTGATTATTTTTTGTGTGGTTTTATGACCTCGTATACTTGAGGGCTTGATATCTTACATTTTTGTTGCCATGTCCGAGTGACTGGTACTGTAATCTTTGACAGCTAATTGTCAGTTCATTTGTATGTAAGTCGATGTCCATCAAAGTGAAAAATCTTTAGTTCATTTGTATGCAAGTCCTTGTCCATCAGAGTGAAAAATCTCGTGCAGTTTGATTCGATATTGGATCCGGCATCACGAATCTCCGGGCATATAGGTCATGGAATGTCTTTGTTTCATCCCTTTATGGATTGAACTTAATGGGTCGCTGAGTGTCGGATTAAGATTAAGCCGCAGATTTATTTCCATATAGATCACAGGTCCATGTCATGGCGGACTGTTAGAATATCCACATTGATTATTATCAGAACATTCACGTTGATTATCACTGCGAAAAGAGGTTTGAATTTGTTTATGTTTTTTAGTGACCAAGTAAGATAAACAGTGTTATGTGTCCTTAGGTAAGTTTCTGTGTATTGCTTAAACAGCAATGTTTATGTAATTCTAGGTACCTGCCATTAGATCCCGTAGGGGGGTTAGTGCGCATTACTTAAGGCTCTTTGCAGCGTCCCTTCTGCCCCTAGCTGCAACCCCTTTCATATTCCCTTTCTTCCATCTTACTTTCCACCCCCTCCTGACAATTTTTTCACAGTGCACCTTTGAGGTTTTCCTCCCGTTACACCTTTCAAACCTTTCCATTGTCAGTTTCCCTTTCAGCGCTGAATGACCTCATAGGTCCCAGTGCTTGGCCTTTGGCCTAAATTCTATATTCCACTCCATACCTGTCATTAGCTCGGTTTGATTTAACTGGGTTTCCCTTTCTAGTTGATTACAGTCTGATGTTTGCCCTTATGATATTGGTGTTTGTAGATCGAGGTGGTTGTGATCATATCATGATATGAAGTCCTTTGCATCACTTCCAACACTTAGTTCTGTTCGTTTCCTCTTCCCATTTACACCTCAGCGCTCTTCTACCTCCCACATTTCTCCTCCATCGCTTTCATCCCCGTTCCCCCTTCCCTCATTCCATAACTAGGACAATCTGCCTTTGTTCCTCCCTTCCCTCCTCCCCCTCCTCCTTCTCCTCCTCCTCCTCCTCCACCCATCCCCGCGTAGAGTTTTTCCCCTGTAATTGCCTTTATCAGAATCCGATTACGTGATGAATCGGAAGAGAGACATTTTTTAATTGTATGGTATATTAAGGGAATCGTAATTGGAAATTTGCATATATAATGCGAGTTAATTAGACTGAAGAATATCCATGACAGATAAGCAGAATGGAAGGTATTATACGATAGGATTCAATAAAGGATCAGGGTTCCCAAGTGTTCAGTTTTATGTTCGGCGCATTAACGTACAACGGCCAGAGGGTAATTATATCAAAACGTTTTTCATTTTTCTTTGATGTGATGGATTCATTCAGACGCCGGTTATAATAACGCTGCAGCCAATGACAGACAGGGCAAGCTGTATTCTCTCTTGCCCTTTGCCTACTCTAAGGCTTACACTTCATTATAATTTCAGTGGGGACGCACTGATAACACCTGGGACAATTCAGATCAAATTAAAAGTTTTGGATTTTTCCTAGATAGAGACCCCCCAGTGGTTTTAACCCGGTATGTATCCACCATTGCGACGTCTTTAGTACAAGCCCGTTGGGGATTACCGTAAAAACATAAACAAAAGACTATAAACATCATAAAGACAATGACCCCAAGAAATGTTAGTCCTAGATAACGACCCCCGAAAGCCATTGAGTCTCTATCTAGGAAAGATTCAAACTTTTTAATAGTGTTTTGGAGAGTTCATTGCAAGCCAATAAAAATAACTTGAATCCTTTATATCTCATTGAAAGGTATTAAGAACATTCTAAAGTGCTCTTCGATTTAATGTAAAAGGTCTTTAGTTCCTTCAGAAAGGTTTCAAATGAGTGAAAACCAGGTGTTAGCCCATATGGGAAATTGGGATTCACAGAGAAGACTGTAATAGAGCTGGAGAACATTTTAAATTTAATGAAAGATAATTGGACGAGCTAAAGTACTTTGAACTTCAAATTATCGAAATTTTGAGATTTCACAGATAGTCACTTAGTGCTTTTGAGCCATTTTCATAACTTCACTGAAAAACATATATAATTTTCAAGGAAACTTACATGGAATTGAAATCCAGCGGTTCCAGTATCACGTTTCTCCTTAAAATTCCAAGTAATTATGAAAACAGATCCCAAGAATATATCACATTTTTATACTTCTTGGCCTTGGAATTAAGCTGCTTATGTCGTTCCTTACATACTTACATAACCTTCGTTTCTTCTTGGAAAACATCAATAGAATTACCAGGCAAATCGCTATTGTGTTTAAAGAGATTTCTCGGTCAATTTAGTCTGTCACATCAGTGAAGCAGCGATAAAGCAGCGTCCCTTCGGCCCTTTGCTGCAACCTACATTTCTTTTACTGTACCTCCTTTCATATTCTCTTTCACCCATCTTACTTTCCACCTTCTCCTAACGATTGATTCGTAGTGCAACTGCTTTGAGGTTTTCCTCCTGTTACGCCTTTCAGACCTTTTACCGTCCATTTCCGTTTCGGCGCTGAATGACCTCATTGGTCCCAGTGCTTGGTCTTTTGGCCTAAATTCTATAACCAATCAATCAATTAATCAGTCAAGCAGTGATAAAACTGTCAGTGATAGTTTTTAGAAGTACGCAGTGATAACAGTAGGGGAAAATTGTAGATATCGTGAATAGAATCATTCTAAAACCAATTTAGATTCCGTGAAAATACAATAAGCTTCTAGGCTTCGGAGAAAGGAATCAGTGGGCGGATAATAATGAACTGAGGCTTGCATTGAAAGGTCGGTTCTTCAAGGGAAATTTTTTTTTTTCCTTTATCTTACTTTTTTTGTTCTTGTTTTCAGGAATGATTATTGTTCAGCTTATTCAATTGTTGTTTATTTTGAATAACTGCCTAATATAGAAACTTGATTGTAAATTTCTATTACAAATAATTATTAAAAGAAAATAATTAAAACTGGCAACAGTGAGTAAGTGTTGAATACAGAAACTTGATTGTAAATTTCTATCATAAATAATTATTGAAGAAAATAATTAAAACTGGCAACAGTGAATAAGTGTTTGATATAGAAACTTGATTGTTAATTTCCATTACAAATAATTATTGAAGAAAATAATTAAACCTGCCAACAGATATGAATGCATGAAATTGTTGCAGTAGTTTCAATTGTCTACGTCATCCACAAGGGAAGAAGCCAAGTAAAATTCAGTATACTTGAAAAATTAATCAATGATGCTTGATTATTTTTTTTTATATTCATAGAAATTGCTAATATTTTCTTTCCTTATTTTCAGGTAAGTGTTCCCGTTAGGAAAAAGTGAAGCAAGTGGGACGTCCTTCACGCAAGCATTATGTCTCCCTTGAGGTGAAGTGTTCATTAAGGTGTTTTGAGACGTTGAGAGGACAAGAAACAGGATAAGGAGTGTTTCTTGAATGCTTCTGGAGATAGTATGCAGTGATGTGTTTTGATGTGTATGTGTGTGTGTATATATATATATATATATATATATATATATATATATATATATATATATATATATATATATATATATATGTATATGTATATGTATTTATATATAAAGACAAAATCACGAAGGAAAGAGAAAAGATGGACACTGCAAGGCCTTTCGACTTCTTGCTGGAGCAAAGGACAAGAAGTCGAAAGGCCTTGCAATACTCCATGGTTCTCTTTCCTTCGTGGTTTTTGCCTTTATTTATTATATATTCATCGTGTTCAGTTATATATTATAGGTATATATATATATATATATGGTTCAGTTATACATATACATATATATATATATATATATATATATATACATATATATATATATATATATATATATATATATATATATATATATATATATATATATATATATATACTGTATAAACACATACATACATATGCACATATATACGTATAGTCAGTGTATTTTACAGGCATTTTATAAAAGCAAAGACCAAAGTTAGCAGACTTTATCCTGATATTTAGTCAAAAAGGTTTAGTTTGATTACCCTTCTTTGTGAAACTCAATATTAGGTAGAAAGGGACCATTAAATATTGTCTGATTACTTTAATGCAACCATGATGACGAATAGATAGATCTGCATAAAGATTTACCTCTTTCTGATATAGTTCTCGCATTTTTCTCTTTTGTATACATCAGAACTGCGAAAGATAAACGAACAGTGGCTGAGGTCGTGCATTCAAGTAAATATTTGATGTGATAGGTTATATAGGTTAAAGGTCGAGAGATTTTGTTTTGATGTTAAAATGGATTTCGCGGAGCAGTTATTGTGTTTGGTTACCGTTTTAGTATGATCCAAACATTTCAACTCGATCGTATTTCGAGTTTAGACTTTATTGGACTGAAGGACATTCGAATTATTACTTAGAGTGTACGTTTTCAATTAAAAGGATGTTTGAGAGCAATTGAAGACTCGAAGTCTCCATATGACATTAGCCTACCCTCAAATCATTCTATCTTACCTTGATGAAAAAAACTTTTCCTTGAACTATGCTGGGATTTGTCATTTAGGGCGCAGGTTTGCTTTATTGCCAAAACTCTTTAACAAGAGATTTATGAACTGTAGCAGGTAGCTGGATCCAGATTTGCTGAAATCAGAACAGAGACTTATGAAATGAATATCAGCATTAGATCTCTTGCCTTGAAAGTTCGTGTCTACATATGCACATATTCATGCGTTCGTATTTTTCTTTTTTTGTATGTATGTATATATGTATGGATATGCACACTTATACTACTGTAATTTTGTGTATGTATGTATATGTACACTTATACTAATTTTGTGTATATGTATGTATATTTACACTTATACTAATTCTGTATATATGTTTGTATATGTACACTTATACTAATGTTGTTTACATGTATGTTTATACTAATTGCAAAAAAATATTGAATATTCACTTACAAATGCGTAAAATTTTTGCATTGTAATTATTCATCATATTGTTGGCATTGTATTTCTGAATTTATCTTTATTTATTAATTTTTTTATCTTTTACATGCCTGGTTTTTATACCGAGACAGTTATCAATGGTGACATTATCATTTTGGCTTGTTGCTAAAAATTTGACACGGAAGACTTTTTTTTAATATTTAGTTCTTGTGAGATCTTTCTTCTGAACCATATCGGCTCCCATTGGAATTTATTTGATTTTCCAGGATTTTTCGTCCTGGTAAAAAGCGATATTAGGTCAGTCTAGTCGAAGAGTGCGTAATGTATGTGATTTTTATTCGGTATTTCAGCTATAAATAATTCGCAGTTTTTGCTGTCTTCTAATATTTTATATTACGTTAGTGTTTTTTTCTGTTTTTTTTTTTTACCTTCACAAAGGACGTGATCAAAAGATTCAGTCGAAATCTCATTTTGGAAAGAGAGGACGCCGCTGCAGGTTGATAATGAATTGTATTGTCGGCCATAAATCTTGGTGACAGAACTATTTTTAAGTATCGTAAAAAGAAGTCGGGGGAAACTGCGAAGTGGAATTGTCAGACCCAGTGGCAATCTCTCTCTCTCTCTCTCTCTCTCTCTCTCTCTCTCTCTCTCTCTCTCTCTCTCTCTCTCGTGTGTGAGTGTGTGTGTGCTTTTGGAAATTAATGGAGCGTAGCAATTTGCTTTCAGAAAAGGAAGTGTTAAAAGTTATAATCAGTTTTAAGCCAAGTAATTTCGTTTTGGCAATATCGATCGTCCTTCAGAGGCAGCGGGTCAGTGGGAGACAATGAATAAAAGATTTGTGGCGGTTTTGTTTCGGATTCTGGTATTTTTCTTGCGCTAGATTCGCTTTTGTTTCGCTTCCGTCATTCGCGTGGCGGCTCCATATACATACATGTGTATATCATGTGTGTGTTTTCAGTTATATATATATATATATATATATATATATATATATATATATATATATCTATATATATATATATATATATATATATATATATATATACATATATATATAAAAGCCATGGTCGTATGGTAAATTGATTGCTTGTAAACCAAAGTTACATAAACAAAAAAGTATAGTGTTAGTCGAAGGTTGGATCACTTTGTTCACGACAGGCAAAGGGCCTTGAGTTCGGACATGCAGCCGCATTCCATATTTGAATCCAGGTAGTCAATCCTATACAGTAATACCAAATTGTCATGTTCATTTCATGTATTTTTTTGAATTTACAAGAGTTATTTATTATTTATTTCATTTACATTCATGTGTTATTCTTTTTGTTTGTTTTCCCTGTTATTTCTCTTTTTCGTTGTTTGTCCAGTGGATTTTCAGTATCTCCATTATTTGAAAATTAAAAACGCCCTTTCATCATTCTTCCAGCATATTATATCAGTAAGTCATTGTATAATATTTTTTACCATTAGTAAAAATGTTTGAATTGGGCTAATAATTACATGATACATGGAATGGAACTTTTATCAATTTTAATTTAAGAATCTATTTGGTATCGATGTTGTTAGTCTTGCTAAGGTTACTGATTATGGTCCAGAAGTTCGTTTGTAATTGCATTACGGCTATAAATCTAATCATGGTCAACTCACCGGGAAGAAAAGTGAATAAAGTTCCTGTAAAGTTTGAAAATGCCGAAACTCTCTCTCTGCCATAGTTCTCTATCTTTCCGCTTCCTCCTTTTCGTCCTCATCGAGGCCCATGCACAGTCTACGGGTGAAAGAGACAAGAGGAGACGGGGGAAAAATAATGTAATTGTTCCTTGAACCGTAAAGTTTGGAAGAGACAGGTGTTGGCTGGATGAATGGGCGGAGAGACGGGGCACTTGCGGAAAGAATAGACGGGAGTTGATTATTCGTGCAATATTTTTGGACCTCGACTTGCTCCGGTGAATTTGCGTGTTGCAGATTTTGCTCTTCTGTCGTCGAGGTTGGGGAGGGATTGTAGTCTTCCCCTCTGTTTGTCTGACCGTCCTTTCGTCTGTCTGTTCGCTAGTGTGTCCGTCGTGCCTGCCTTGTCGTCACAGCTCCTGCGCGGTTGGAGGGATTTCAGACAGAATTGGCACCAAAGGAGGACATCGTGATCATGCCTAAATGTGCACGGAGTGAAATCTTCAGTCTCTTCAGTGTGGCAGTCTGTCAGTGTCCTCTTTCCTTCTTTTGTTTTCTGTAGAAGAAAGCTATTGAGATGGATTTAGTCTGTCCGTCCGCACTTTTTCTGTCCGCACTTTTCCTGTCCGCCCTCGGATCTTAAACTCTACTGAGGCTAAATGGCTGCAAATCGGTATGTTGATCATCCATTCTCCAATCAGCAACATACCAAATTGCAGCCTTCGAGCCTCAGTAGTTTTTTTTTTATTTTATTTAAGGTTAAAGTTAAACATGATCGTGCGTCTGGCGCCGCAACAACACAGGCCACCACGGCCGGCTGAGAGCATCATGGGCCGTGGCAGAGAGTTTCATACAGCATTATACGTTGTACAGAAAACTCGATTGCGCCGAAGAAACTTCGGCACATTTTTTACTTGTTTGTTGATGTGATATGTGAAAATTTTGGGTAGAAAAATTCCGTAGATTTTATACACATTTTTAACCCTGGCCTTAACTTTTGAACTAGAAGAAACAAACAATTCATATTAGGCATGTGTTCTCCACTAATGAAGTCTATCTATGATTTTTTCACGAACAAAATAACAATTGCATTGTTTCTTCGAAGCATTGTGAGTAGTCTGTTATATTAAAGCACCTAAATAATTTTGTGGTGGATTACAATTAACATTGTATACAAAACAGTCACCGAATTCTGTGGTATTGAATCCTCAGTTTTTGTTTTCAGTAAAAATATTCAAACTGGGTACAAACGCTTTCTTGTTAAGCGGACTCATATGAGTCTCGCGTCTTTGATTTTCTCTGTAATTCCACTTATCTAGTTTATTTTTACTTTCGTATTAATTTTTCCGTACTGGGCTGCTCTCCCTATCAAAGCTCTTGAGCTCTTAAAATTCTGCTTTTAGCTAAGATTGCATAATAATAATAATAATAATAATTAATAATAATAATAATAATAATGATAATAATAGTAATAATAATAATAGGAGCATGAGTCTTAAAATAGAGAAAAAAATCCATAGTTATACGTACATATTTAAAGATAAAACTGCACTGGTTGACCTCGGGAATCTGTACAGTTTTATCTTTAAATATATGTAAATATAGATAACTGTGGATTTGTTTCTCCAATAACAACAATAATAATAATAATATCCATTGCTCTTAGGGGAAGATGGTCCTTGCCTTAATTGATCTGATTCCTTAGCGTTGATTAGTTTTGTTGGTTTCAGGAAGATTTAACTGCGCTTGTTTGCACTGTACGTGTTTGAGCAGTTCTTTGATACGAAATTAATAGTATTTTCTACAGCATTGCTGTTTCTTCTTTGAGGCCTCGAGTTTAATTAATTTATTTGGACGAATTCCTTCCTGCTGTAATATTAGCGTTTTTTGTGAACTCACATTATATATATATATATAGATATATATATATATATATATATACTGTATATATATATATGTATGTGTATATATATATATATATATATATATATATATATATATATATATATATATATATATATATATACAGCATGAAAAATTAAATTATCAGCCTTAAATTCTAAAAACCTCAGGGACGAAACAGTTGTTCTATGCAACTTATGATAACCTATGATACTGTACATATATATATATATATATATATATATATATATATATATATATACGAGTATAGTTATATATATATATATATATATATATATATATATATATATGTATATGTGTGTGTGTGTGTGTGTGTGTGTGTATGTATATATATATATATATATGTATATATATATATATATATATATATATATATATATATATATATATATATATATATATATATATATATATATATACGAGAAAAAACATCAGTCTACAAGACATTTCGGTTTTTCTGTTAAGCATCCTCAAACGCATTACAAACATTAGAAAAAGAATATTACAGAAACAAAATACATAACCATTTGCATGACTACACAGGTCCTAACGACTGTTATTACGGTTCAGATAAGGAATATTTGTCATGGATTAACCCTTAGTGCTGGATTAGTGACTGAAAAAGCAGGAGACATCCCCCAAGGAATCTGATGTCAGTCTTGAATCTTTCTTTTAAATGCCCACCGAACATCTTGTGCTGAATTTGGTTAATGGCATTTTTCCATTGTTTTGCATTGTCAGCTAAATTAGGACAGGTTCGAAAGCGGTAGTAGAGACCGTATTGCTTTCTTTTGCTAATCCCTGTACCAAAAACGTGAGAGGCCCTTGTCCAAGAAATGGTTAGATATCCTTTTATTTTTGTAGTTTTATTTGGTAAAATACAGTCTTCCTTGTAATGTTCTTTTCCTGCCGAGTGCTATTTGCATAAGAATTCCTTAAATTAAAGGTGAAAGGTCTTAGAGCCGTTGTTTCACTTTCTCTTGACCTTTGCTTAGTTCTTCCGTATTATTTATATATATATTACTTATATATATATATATATATATATATATATATATATGTTATATATATATATATATATATATATGTGCATGTATATATACTGTACGTATGTATATATATAATGAATAAAGAGATAAACGGAAAATAGTTTTAAAGCGGATTAAAAGAATTCTACTACTGAATTTCATTAAAAGTTGCTTCAGTCTGTTGACTTGTATATCTACTTGTATGTATGTATGTGTGTGTGTATGTGTGTGTATTAACCTCTGAAGAATCTCGATCACGCTTGCCGAGCGCTGCCCAGAGTGTCCTGCTCGATCGCGTCCCCCACCTGCAGGTATTAAAAGGTTTAATTAGAGCACACATCAGATACAGAAGGAGTGTTGAAAGTATAAAGGGTTGCGTCTTGGACCGACCAGTGGGTACCTGGGGTCAGTTTGGAACGCGCTTGATGAAATTCCAGGGCGGGATATTTTCCCCGGCGCTCTACTACCACTTGGTCGCTGCTCCCGCCTCTTGTGGCCTTTTATAACTACGGAGATATTGACGACACAATATGGACTCTTTTATGTCCGTCTCATGATCGGGGTCCTTGTCTGCCTGCCTGCCAACCTCCTCGTTGGGTGTCTGCCGTTTTTTTCTTTTCTCTTGTTTGAATTTTTTCAGTGGGGGTTTTTCCTATGTTGTTCTTGAAAGCCTTTGTATCATTTCAAGTCTTTTTTAGAAAGAAAATCTTTAAAGGAGCATATTTGTGAAAGTCTTTGTATCATTTCAAGTCTTTATTAGAAAGAAAGTCTTTAAAGGGGCATATTTGTGAAAGCCTTTGTATCATTTCAGGTCCTTGTTAGAAAGAAAATCTTTAAAGGAGCCTATTTGTGGAAGCCTTTGTATCATTTCAAGTCCTTGTTAGAAAGAAAATCTTTTAAGAAACATATTTGTGAAAGTCTTTGTATCATTTCAAGTCTTTATTAGAAAGAAAATCCTAAAAGGAGCATATTTATGAAAGTCTTTGCATCATTTCAAGTCCGTGTTAGAAAGAAAATCTTTTAAGAAACATAGTTTAAAGTCTTTGTATCATTTCAAGCCTTTATTAGAAAGAAAATCCTAAAAGGAGCATATTTGTGAAAGCCTTTGTATCATTTGAAGTCCTCATTAGGTATTTATTGCAACTTTGAATGTATTCTTGTTTGCTTTTTTTTTTTCAACATTGTTTGCTCTTTTATACCTGATGAGGACGTCAAATGATACAAAGACTTTCACAAGTATGCTTCTTCAAAGATTTTCTTTCTAATGAGGACTTGAAATGATGCAAAGACCTTCACAAATATGTTCCTTTAAAGATTTTCTTTCTAATGAGGACTTGAAATGATTGAAATGATATGATCCTTTTTTAAAGATTTTCTTTCTAATAAGGGCTTGAAATGATTGAAATGATACAAAGACTTTCACAAATATGCTTCTTTAAAGATTTTCTTTCTAATAAGGACTTGAAATGATACAAAGACTTTCACAAATATGCTTCTTTAAAGATTTTCTTTCTAATGAGGACTTGAAATGATGCAAAGACTTTCACAAATATGCTCCTTTAAGGATTTTCTTTCTAATGAGGACTTGAAATGATACAAAGACTTTCACAAATATGTTCTTTTTAAAGATTTTTTTCAATAAGGACTTGAAATGATACAAAGACTTTCACAATATGATCCTTTAAAGATTTTCTTTCTAATAAGGGCTTGAAATGATACAAAGACTTTCACAATTCTAATAAGGGCTTGAAATGATACAAAGACTTTCACAGATATACTTCTTTAAAGATTTTCTTTCCAAACGTCCATTTCATCTTCATATGTATTTGAGGAACTTCCATTTTGAAGTGTGTTTTGCGTGATTTTTATCAGCAGTGTTATTTTAGTGTGGTCCATAAAGTGTCCGGCAACATTTTAAAGTCCACACTTACCAGCATGTTAGTTATTTGCTCTAGAAATATATAACGTCAATATACAAGGTAAAAGCAATGAAATACCTAAGTTGCTCCTTATTTGGAAGTCTTCAGTTTTGTGCCAGAGGACAACCAGAGTATAATCTTTCCAAACTCCATCTCTTCAAGGAAGAAGAAGAAGAAGAAGAAGAAGAAGAGAGAGAGAGATGAAGAAAAAGGAGAGAAAGAAGAAGAAGAAGAAGAAGAAGAAGAAGAAGAGAGAGAGAGAGAGAGAGAGAGAGAGAGAGAGAGAGAAAAGAAGAAGAAGGAAAAGAAGAAGAAGCAAGAGGAGGAGGAGGAGGAGAGAGGAGGAGGAGGAGGAGGAGGAGGAGGAGGAGAGAGAGAGAGAGAGAGAGAGAGAGAGAGAGAGAGAGAGAGTACATTTCTTTACACGTTGAGGAGGCTTTTGACATTCATGCCTGGATACTTTATGCGTGCGGGGATGCGCGCTCGTTCGTTCGAGAGCGTCTGTGTGTATACCTTTGTAGGCCGCATTTGTAGGTTTGTATTTTGATGATGGATTAGGTGAAGCCTTCGTTGTTTACCTTGGGAGTTTGTTTAATGATTCTTTTTTGCGGTTTTTTTTTATACCTTTGGGTTCGTTTAGATTTTCCAGTGTTGATACTCTCGGGTGCGCTTAGTTTCTCCAGCAGATGATACTTTTGGGTTTATTTAGGTTTGTGTAGCAGATATTGCGTTTTTTTTTTTTATTAGTTCGTAATTTTGGGTTCGTTTATTTTCTTTGTAGGGCTTGATTTTTTTTTTTTTTTTTGTTGAATTTTAGTAGCGGTTGAAATTTTTGGCTAAGTTTCATCACTTCCGTAGTTGATATTATTTTCTTCGTTTAGTTTAATAAACAGTTGATAATGTTTAGTTCCCCTTGTTTTTCCAGTGGTTGATATTTTTCGGCTGACATTGCTTTTATTTTTTTATTTTTTTTTATTTTTTTTTACAGCTGGTGAGCGTCTCAAACCACGCACTCAAGACAGAGCATCCGAAGCCATCGTTTAAA
Organism: Macrobrachium rosenbergii; assembly: GCF_040412425.1. NCBI lineage: Eukaryota > Metazoa > Arthropoda > Malacostraca > Decapoda > Palaemonidae > Macrobrachium > Macrobrachium rosenbergii. The sequence goes on along the minus strand of NC_089791.1, from coordinate 34,006,463 downwards.
GATGCCCCTGTAAAGAATGGAACAGGGAAGCTGTAGCGTGTAAGCGCGCATTTAGAGGAGTGCGAGTGTGTAAGCGCGCATTTAGAGTAGTGCGAGCGTGTAAGCGCGCATTTACATGCGTGTGGGAGTCGGACGTACCTCAGTCAAAGATCGGCATATCACCTTACTACTCTCCCGGTTAGTTGCTTGTGTCGATAGAATGAAGACGTGAATAGCTCTCAAGGCATGTTCTTTGATGATGCCAAGGAGGAGGAAGAAGAAGAAGAAGAAGATAGAAGATGATGAAGAAGAAGGAGGAGGAGGAGAAGGCGAGATGGTCCTCGTCCCTTTTACTTATTCATCGGGAAGGAGAGGAGAAGGTGACGGGAGAGATGGATCCGGGGTGATGTTTCAACCTCCAGATAATATTGCACCGCGGGGAGACCCTTGCAATCTCTCTCATAGATCTTCCCATTTCCTAAGTGAGATGTAAACGCTGTTCTGCTAAAGGTGGCGATATCGATCTCTTAATATTTAACAGGTGAATGAGGCTAATGGGCGGCAGCTTGTTGGTACGAATGCGTGAGTGAATGCATCGCCCTCTAAACTAAGGAATCTAAAGGGGCATTGTTGCTCGGGAGATGACGTAAGAGGATCACAAGTTGCCGTTGAGTTTTCGACCCACTGCACAATTAGCATCTGGAAACCTAGGCGTCCACCTAGCCAGGAAGGAGTCTTGGTAGGAAAAACCCTGGGAAATCAGAGAACGCATTTTGTATCACGAATGGCTTAAGCAGCGTTGCCCTAAGCAGGCCATGTTGGCCTCATTCACAGCGATCCGTAAGGCTTATAATTGTATGGTGTGATAAGCTCACGTGTTAGTGCAGGTCTCTTTTGTTTCGAGTGCATATGCCGGTGGAATTTTTCTGTGTTAATTGCAGTCGCGTACCGTCGTCGCTGAGACGCCTGGGCTCGGGAAATAAACCTTATTGCGCATTAACTGCTGTAAATTTTTTTCCGGTTCTCTTCTTTGCCATTCTGCGCTTAAAGTTATCTATTTCTTCCTGCAAGTTTTTCGTCCCCTTGCATTCGTTCCGTCAACAATTTAAACTTAACTTGTCTCGCCAAGATAATATCCCCGTCCTCAGCCGACTAGACTACAATCCTCAAGTTAGTTTTAAGTGAAATGTGGACGAAAAAATACGTAGATTTGTGAGACATCAGGTAAATCTGGCGAGTGCGTCAAGGGAGAGAGAGCTCTCTAATCAAGAGATCGCAGCAATTAAAACTTTTTTCTGGGCAGCGACACGGAGCAGAAGAAGAAGAAGAAGAAGAAAGAAGAGAAGAGAGAGAGAGAGAGAGAGAGAGAGAGGAGAGAGAGAGAGAGAGAGAGAGAGAGAGAGAAGGAGGCGGGATCTGTATGCAGGACAGAAAGTAAATTCATTTTCGAGATCCGCGAGTGGTTTGAAAGCTTGTTTGACCTCAGAAATTCATGTTTATAATTTTTTTCCCCATTTTAGGAAGATGGAACAGGGAGGTCGATGGCGTATACCATTATCTTATCACCGGTGTGTGACAAGAAGGCTGAAACTGTTTTGCATAACTTGTCTCCAAAGATAAACACCTTTTTACCGCGTCTGAATTTTGCGTTTTCTAACAAAAATCAAACCTCACTGTGAGACGTGAAGAAATGGGGTTTAGTTGCTTCCGTACCCAGAGTACTCTTTGCTTTTTTTTCCGTTATTGACAAATGCAAGATGTGGCTGTATTTTGCTTAGTGTAAATTGTGGACGTCCTGTAAATAAATTCTGAAAATATAGAATTTTAGGTGGTTTGACGCGTTTAGAGTTTTGATATTTACCAGATATCGATTTTCACATACATACATACACGTACACCCACATGTGTATATATATATATACACGTATATACGTATATATATATATATATATATATATATATATATATATATATATATATATATATATATATATATCACATGCTCGTGTGTGTGTGTTTGAGAGAGAGAGAGAGAGAGAGAGAGAGAGAGAGATGGCCCCCCTGTGAAATCGGTTGCGTACATGTTTAATGTTGTCAGTCAGTGTTTCGCTTCTATCCAGCACCCTTTTAATGCTACTGAAGCATTGTGATTGGCATTAGCACTTGATGTCAGTTCAGAAGAAAAGTTCGCGGCTCGCCCTGTCCATCAAGTGTTTCTGCCTCTGAATGTAATTCCTGATCCTTGTTTTAAATGTGTATATATATATATATATATATATATATATATATATATATATATATATATATATATATATATATATATATATATATATATATATATATATATATATATATATATATATATATATATATATATATTTTTTTTTTTTTTTTTTTTTTCCCTTCCTTCATGTGTATGCATGTGTTGGGTGTTTTGTTCTTGCGACTCCCCTCCTGCTTACCGCCTTCTCCTTTCCCCAGCGAGGGCTTGTGTAAGTCCCGGTTTGCATGCTGGAGGTCATATTTTCCTTTGTACGCATCGTTGTTCGCCTGGCCCGAGGTCGTTCGGGAGATGAAGGATGCGTTCCTGGTTTTTGGTCGAACAATACATTTTTGTCGAATGGCCTTCGGGAGGCCATGTTTTAGATTTTTTCATTCTTTTCTTCTTCTTCTTCTTCTTCTTCTTCTTCTTCTTCTTCTTCTTCTTCTTCTTCTTCTTCTTCCACTGACACTCCCTGTACACCGAGACTCCTCTCTGCGATATTTACGTTTCTCGTTTTCCGGGTCTTTGTAAAACTGTTGCTTTGTCGTCGTGATCCGTTTGCTGGTTGTAAAACAAACTTGTGTTCGATTAGCAATCGCTAGGTTGAAAGATTTCATGCAAGATCGTTTTCACTTTTTTTTTCCTGTTCTGTGCTTGTTAGCGATTTTTTTTACGAGATGATGGCGTTTTGAATATTTAAAGCTTTAATACAAATCGCATATATTTATATATATATAATATGTATATACATATATATATAATATATACACATTATATATATATATATATATATATATATATATATATATATATATATATATATATATATATTGTGTAAATATTATTCTCACGTTATTTTTTAAGAATGTATGTTTGATATTTCTTATTGGAAAATCCCTCTTGTCCCTAAAACTCCAAACTGGAACGTGTTTTGTTTACTTTTAATAGAATAAAAAAACTATTATAACCTGTCTTATTATTTCGGAGATTTTATATTATCATCAGAATTTATCAGATGGGGAAACAAACGCATGCGTTTACTCTCCATCAAATCTGAATAATTTTCATATTCATATTACGTTATTCGTTCTGTAATGGAAGAATTTAATTCAGATATTTATCATTTTCCATCACGTATCTTTGCTTTCCACCCAGGGATTTTGTAGGACCATCCCTCCCTGTTTTGAACTGTGTATAATTCAGTGCTTGATTGACCTCGAAAGTTGACGCGCCACCGATGCGCGCTCACGTGCGCGCCCGCGCCATCAACCTAATGAATGTGCAAACTCCATCCGACTTGTTTGTCTGCAGAGTTGATTTATGTATAGAGGACAGGAAAGCCATCATGAAATGTTGGTGCGACTCTGCTGACGCCCCTACAAATCCCTTACATCCATCTTCTCGACGTCAGCATTTATCAAGGTTTCTCTGTGTCCTCGTTCCGCCCGATACAGACGGCTAAACTTTCGCATAGGCTATCATTCGTTTTTCTCTCTGCTTCTCCCCACCTCCTTTTTCGTTGTGTTGTTTTTTTTTTTTTTTGTGGTTGCCTCAAGTTTTAAGGTTCGTTTTTCGTATATCGGCTGATGTATTTGTCGCTGTTTGTGAAGACAGCTCGCTCAAAACGTTGTGTGTAATTTGGATGGTAGCTTCGCTACGCTCAGTTGGGATGATAAATTCACTACGCCCTGTTTGGATGATAAATCACTACGCCCAATTTGGATGATAACTTCACTACGCCCTGTTTGGATGATAACTTCACTACGCCCAGTTTGGATGATAACTTCACTACGGCCAATTTGGATGATAACTTCACTACGGCCAGTTTGGATGATAACTTCACTACGCCCAGTTTGGATGATAACTTCACTACGTCCAGTTTGGATGATAACTTCACTACGTCCAATTTGGATGATAAATTCACTACGCCCAGTTTGGATGATAACTTCACTACGCCCAGTTTGGATGATAACTTCACTACGTCCAGTTTGGATGATAACTACTACGTCCAATTTGATGATAAATTCCACGCCCAGTTTGGATGAGAACTTCACTACGCCCTGTTTGGATGATAACTTCACTCGCCCAGTTTGGATGATAACTTCACTACAGCCAATTTGGATGATAACTTCTACAGCCAGTTTGGATGATAACTTCACTTCGCCCAGTTTGGATGATAACTTCACTACGTCCAGTTTGGATGATAACTTCACTACGTCAATTTGGATGATAAACCACGCGCCCAGTTTGGATGATAACTTCACTACGCCCAGTTTGGATGATAACTTCACTACGTCCAGTTTGGATGATAACTTCACTACGTCCAATTTGGATGATAACTTCACTGCAGTTTGGATGATAACTTCCTCGCCCAGTTTGGATGATAACTTCACTACGTCCAGTTTGGATGATAACTTCACTACGCCCAGTTTGGATGATAACTTCACTACGCCCAGTTTGAACTGCGCCCAGTTTGAATGAGAACTTCACTGCGCCCAGTTTGGATGATAACTTCACTACGCCCAGTTTGGATGATAACTTCACTACGCCCAGTTTGGATGATAACTTCACTACGTCCAATTTGGATGATAACTTCACTGCGCCCAGTTTGGATGATAACTTCACTACGCCCAGTTGGGATGATAAATGCAGTGTAACCAATTTAGGTTAAGGCTTCATCAAGACTAATTCATTTAATAACTTCGCTATGTTTTTACCAATACGCCATCTTGTGGAAAGGAATATGGTTGTGGAATACCTTACGTTTGATGAAACTGCGCAGCATGTTATCATAAATTTTTAAATCGACGTTTGACATGAAAAATAACTATTAGTCTTACAAATTTCAAGGTTTTGTAGTTATATCTTTCAGGTTCTAGATTAGCTGAAAGTCTTTTATTGTTTCAGCAGCTGATGTTATGTAGTTGGTAAAAGTGGTTAAGGGAAAGGAATAGGCGGGAGGGTAAGGCTCAACATGGTAGGAGAAAAAATAATTGTGTATTTGTGCATGTGTGTGTGTGTGTGTTTGTGCGTACGGTCCAAGGATGGATGGGATGAAAATGACATGCTCATTTTTAGGTTACGAGCAACAGATTCCATCAACATTAGATCTTGAAGTTTTTGAATTCAAAATGACTAGGTAAGTTCCCCGGCAAGCACAAATATTCACAATACAAATTTGGATATTTCTCTTCTTGCCTGCACTGAGGTTCGCGCATATACTGAGAAAGAAGATTGATTGAGAATGAACTCTCCGAGGTTACAGAGGCCCAGATTTCTTTGATAGTCGAATAATAACATTAATAACGATAAAAAGCATCCACCTAGATCAGTGGTTAACGGCCTCTTCTCACCGGTAAGAGACCAGAGTTCGGTCCCACAAGAACTTGTGCGACCCTTGTTGACTGAAGGGAATGACTTACCTGGTGGTTAGTCGACAGTGGCGAATTGCTGTAGGGGTAGAGAAATAGACTGCCTGAAAGCAGACTGACGTGAATATTATATACATATATATATATATATATATATATATATATATATATATATATATATATAGTGATATGCTTTTATTCGGCGTCCATACTGTAGTTTTCTTAGCAGGTAATCTGAGGATAAGAACATTCATTGCTTGTGTGCCCTTGAATAAGTAGAAAATGGGAAATGAATGAGTAAAAATCTCATCCAAGAAGGGGCTTAGTCCCTTCCTTCCAAGGATGGACTCAACTGCCCGAGTATCGTTCGTTGCCTTCAGTCTAGTATCAGGTACGGTCATTACATTTTTCGTACCTTTGACCCTTCCATGTAAAAATGCATTATTGAAGTTTTTATTAACAGCGTCACTAAATGCGCTATCATGTTCTGAAAAAAAAAACTTGGAACGTTGTAAAATCAGACTTTTAGAAGTTTTTTTTTTTTTGAAGGGCTAGAGTTTGTGAGAGTTCATAACCAGCCATTTTGTCAATTAAAGTTTGCCTGGCTTCATATCACATCAATTACGTATAAGATTACTCACATTTTTAGGTCGGTTCAAAATTCATGCAAGCTGGGAAATATTTTTTAAGGTTGGCCAAAAATCCCAGGATGGCCTGACTGACAAGGAAAGTCGAAGATGGGTGAACGGTATCGAGGATAGCAAGATATCTTTTGCAAGAGGGATTCTATGTCCTACGGATAATCAAATATCGGAACAGACAGATAGAAAAGGTTCTACTTTCATCGTGTTCGTCAGACGGTGTTTTATTATGAGAGAGAGATATTATCCTCACGTCTGTGCATGTTTGAGGGACCAGCCCCGGCAAAGAACCATCAATTTCCTATTGTGTAATTGGCGTTGGACCGTCATAAATCTTTCAGGTACTAATGATCTGTGTTCAGAAATACCTTTCCAAGTGGAATGTTACAGCATAATTTTGCATAAGGATTTTCTTATTTTACTTCGTAAGATAGTTTCTCATTTTACTTTTTAAGATCGTGTACAGACAATATCTGTTTCGTCGCAGATGCTAACAGCCTCCCACGAAGGAAATCAACCAAACCCCGAACGCTGCGACGTTTCATTTGCCAGTTAAAATAGCCCTTTCCTTACAAGCTCAAACTGTTCCTGACGGCAACGGTCAGGTGTTGCCTAAATTCTCTCTGCCACATTATCACAATCGCATGATTAGAGAAGAATAATACACTCTTCAATTACATTTTGTAATATCTTTCATATTTGCGACAACTAATCCAGAGGAGATATTTTAAACGTTCTCTGATCGCCGAGAAAAAAAATATTCAACTAAAAAATTTGAGACATGGATTGCCTTTAATTGTGTAAGTTACGACAATCCATGCCACAAATTTTGAGCTGAATATTTTTATTTTTTCAACGATCAGAGAATGTTTAAAAACCTTCCTCTGGACTAGTTTCGCCTGATATTGTTTTAAAGAAATAGTCTTGAAAATTTAAAAATGAGAAATTTAATCTAATAAAAATATAGAATCTTGTACGCGGTATATCACGCCGTGCGTAGGAGCGCGTATAGAATATATTGAAAGCGATCTAGAGTGAAGTTTGATCTGTTAAATATGTCACAAAGCCGATGAATTATTAAAATTTCGATTATAAAGTCCAAGTTATGGGGACAGGGAAGAACTTTCGGCGTTAATTGGACCGTGTCAAGTATGTCATTAGCGAAATCAGTAGCTAGTTAGCATCCCAAGCTACAGGATTTGGATATTGTTTTTAAGTTACGTAATTAGTTTATTAAACATCGCATCAGACCAAGGCCTACGTTGATATCTTGTTATTGGATGAAATTAATATCTAAAGGAACGGAGGTATCTCGCGTAAAATAATGAATCTCTTGAAGCTAATTACTATTTACCGTTCTAACAGAAAACAGGGAAACAATCTCTCTTGTCATTATTGATACCAGCGACCTCTGTCTAATATACTGTATATTATAAATATTTGATTACACTGTCTGTGAATGGAACATTATTTCGACATTGAATACGTACACAGCATGCCTTTAAAATGCAAGCTTCACAATAACTTCGAAAATATTGATTTGGAAACAGAACTGGCGTGAAATTGGGCAAAGTGCGTCTTAATTTTGAAATTGCAATAATCTCAGTTACAACCCTTATCAGGTTCTTTAAGGAGAACGAGAATATCGTCACATTATTATACAAGCAGAACTTGAATTTGCAGTTGTTCGAACCTTCATACATTTAAGTAGCACCCAGTGATTATATATATTAGATCTGTTTTCTTAAACAGCAACAGGTAATATGGAACATTAGCCACATTTAGAGCGAATTTCTTTACATATAAATCGAATTTCAAAAAGACTCTCTCTCTCTCTCTCTCTCTCTCTCTCTCTCTCTCTCTCTCTCTCTCTCTCTCTGCCGCGTTGTGTATGCGTAAGCGTGTTTCCGTTTTCTCTCCTCTCTCCAATCCCCTCCCATCAGGGGTTGACAGGTTCATCACGTATATTCCAAAAACACATTACATTCAATGTTGTTGGAAAGAGGGGGATCTAGAAGCTTCCCCCTGATGCGAGGAAAATCCCTACCAGCCAGGGATATTTGGGGAAAGAGCGGGGAAGGTAGGGCGTTTGAGGATAAAGGATTGGGAAGAGGATGGAGAGGAGAGTACGGTCACTTTGAAGGAGGAAGGCGCGTCACTTAAAGACTCCCGCTATATTATGTTATTAAAGCACGGGGATTTAGATCTTTTGTCCGAAAGAGGAAGACGAGACGAAAATGGGAAGAACTTCATTTCTTTGGCATGGAGAAAGAATATAATCAAGTAAAAAATGCACCGAAGATTCTTCGGCGCAATCGAGTTTTTCTGTGCAGCCGTTGCAGCGTATAATAATCAAGGCCACCGAAAATAGATCTATCTTTCGGTGGTCTCGGTATAATGCTGTATGAACCGCGGCCCATGTAACTTTAACCACGGCCCGGTGGTGTCCTTTCCTATATCGTTGCCAGAAGCACGATTATGGTTAGTTTTCTTTTACAGACAACTAAAAAGCATGGAGTAGATTGTTTCATATTTTATTGAAATGATTCAGGTGCTTAGGATAACCTCATAGGTCCCAACGCTAGGCCTTTTGCCTAAATTCTATATTTATTCATTCAATAACAAATATATATTCGTCATCGCTTAGAGGAATAGACCTTTTAAATTGCTGAAGTCACCCAAATAGAATACAAAGAAAACGTGTGGATGGACCTTGAAAAGAAGGGGGACTATTATATAAATCGAGGTCTAAAACGATGAAGGTATATATTAGCTTGTATGTGTCTTTTTATATTAATGTAACTAATTTCTGTTGGACTCAGTCTCCATACAGTATAGGATGCTATCATATATAGTTTAAATGTTTTCTCGTGTTTATTCTTATATATATATATATATATATATATATATATATATATATATATATATATATATATATATATATATATATTATATTATTTATTTAAATAATAATATGTGTATATATATATATATATATATTTAAATAATAGTGTGCTAATATATTACATGATTACTCTTGAAAAACGCCATCGTTTGATGTATATGCATTGTATGTTAATGGTAGATGTTCATTGTTACCCGAATGATGAATGGCTCCATGTACAAGAAGAACCTAATGAAATATAATTATTAAAAAAAAAAAAAGAATGTGTGGCATAAATTCACTTTTAATTTACATCCTTTCATGCTTCCTTTCTCCATCATGCTGTCCAACCTTTCTAACTAATTTTGTCTCATTTTCAGTACTAAGATAGATTCATATAATAGTTTCCCATCAACTTTTTAAGTCTTCTTTCTAAAACGACGATATTTATATACCAAGAGGAAAATATTGTAAAACCTGATGAAATTTCTGCTGATATATATATATATATATATATATTATATATATATATATATATATATATATAAATATATATATATATATATATATATATATATATATATATATATATATATATATATATATATTTATTTATATTTATAGCATCGTTTTATTCAGTATGATGCTTTTTCCTCTAAATCGTCTCATTAACGTACAATTGATATTACTTGTACTTATTTAGATTAACCTAGCCTTTTCTTATAGAGACTTGGCTCCAGAATGCATTACCTCTGCCTAGCTAATCATGGCAACTCATGAATAAGCACGCAAGCCTGTGTCTTACCCTGGCTAAAGGGACTTAATGCCAACAGTATACAATCAGATCTCAGTTACTCAGCACTCCCAAATACAAGACAAACTGCATTACCAATGTGATATCATATCTTAGTTTAGCAGTAGAGAACTGGAACTCGCTGATTAGCTGTTGCTCGTCATTCTGACTCAAAGAGAGAGCATATCTTAGTTTAACCAGACCACTGAGCTGATTACACCCCTCTCCTCAGGCGAAGGATTAGATTTATTTTTACGTGGCTAGAACCAGCTGGTTACCTAGCAACGGGACCTACAACATTGTGGAATCCGAACCACATTATGACGAAATGAATTTCTGTCACCAGAAATCAATTCCTCTAATTCTTCACTGGCCGGTCGGAGAGTCGAACGCTGGGCTAACAGCGTGCTAGCCGAGAGCTCTACCCACCCCTCCAGTGATGAACTTCATTCTGATTCAAGTTACAGAAGTATTCGCCAGAGAAATTATCCCAGGAAATATATTAAATTTATGAAGACACAGCATCAGTTATTTATGAGCCCAGACAACGGAGAAAGTAGATTCTCGCTTGAATGACGAAACAGAGAATTGATGTCTCTTTTACGATGTATCCGTTTGTTCAGAATTTTAGACGCCTCTATTACTTGTTTTCTTAATCTTTCTCTGATTTAAAGCCTCTTATAAAACTTTCTCCAAAGTTTTAAAGTCTATTTAAGGTACGGAAAATACTTTAAAATCTTTGTAACAGGCTTACAAAATTTGAGCAGTTTTCTGAAAATCGTAATAATTGCAGATATGAACGTTTTCCCGCGCCTTCGAAGAAATCTCGTTAGCTCTAATTTTCTTCGTTTTATCTGAAAGCAAAACTTTAGAGAGCGGAATTATAAGACTTCCATCCACCGTTTAAAGAGAGCAGGCTGAAACCAATGAATTAAAATTCTGAGATTCTTTCGAGTTCTTCTATTCCTTTTCGTGATGTTTAGACGTCTCGCGATTCGGGTTAATCGGTGGAAAATATTTCGATGTATCAGGAACCTCCCGCAAAGAATTTGTAATGTTTTCGGCATTTTTCCTTGTACTCTGTCTTGTCCTCCTGCAATGTTTGCCAATCATCACATCCTGCAGGAGGTGGGATTTTCAAGGGAGGGCGGCGGGCTGGGGGGGAGGAGGGAGGGGGTTCCTGGCTAGGGGTTTAAGAGGTAGTTCCTATAAGCCTTCTGTTGGCTTAGTCACTAATGTTGGTGTTTGCCCAAGGCGGAACCTCCCTGGTAATTGATTTTAATTTGCTGTATAAACACGCCATTCAAATCTGCATGAAAAGCCTCACGGCATTAAGAGTTAAGCTTCCTCGAATTTCAGTCTTAGGGCAAAAGTGCGGTTTGAATATGTATAGGTCACGTCACAAGGTTTTTTTATTTTGCTTTATCTCCGCGTTTCTTCGCGGCACGTAAATCGCATTTTGAGAAGCGGGCGCATTCGGAAAGAAAAGTCGTAATAGCATGTGGGAGATCTCGAACATTTAATACTGTATTCTCCATTAAGTTGATCCGAACGACGCGGGAGTAAATACTTCCTAAGACCTTATGAATGGGCCCTAACCCACTTTCACACCAACGGTCATCCCGCAAATCGCGTCGAATCCTTCAACAATGAGGCTTGGAAGCCTCTTTCGCTTGTACAGCTTATGTGCCGCCGACGTTCAAAATAGTGTGCACTCTGCACTCCTCCTCAACCTCCTAACACCCCCTTCTCTCTCTCCCCCTCCCCAAACCTTCCCCCCCCCTTCTCCCCGGCTTCTCTTACTCTCCCTCCTTCAGGTGGCGCGCCTTATAGGCGCCCTAAGTAGAGATCACCTTAATACACTTTCAGGTGAGATCAAATGTTCGGATTTGCTTCCACCTAAAGTTAAGCTGTCGGAACGTTTCCAAAGGGTAGGAGGCAGCCAGTAACTGTTGCTAAGGGGTGAGAGGATGAGAAGAAAGGAGGAGGAGGAGGAGAAGAAGAAGAAGAAAATCTCTTAAGTTCCGCGCTGGAGATGGTAGACCTTTTTATTTTTTATTTTTTTCCCCTTTGCCAGCACATTGTATTTAACAGGAAACCAAGACATTGCCATGTACTTTAGATCGTATTCCTTATGGGCTCTCTCTCTCTCTCTCTCTCTCTCTCTCTCTCTCTCTCTCTCTCTCTCTCTCTCTTATTGCTACTTAAACGATAACGTACTTCCTATTTTTTTTTTTGCAAGGAGCGGCGTAATGATAAAAGTGGGAGGTATATTTTGGCTCAGCCCTTTTATTTTTTTGACTATCAGAACAGTTAACCCGGAAACCAGAACGAGACCATAAATGCTATCGTGGTGTAAAGTGTTGAGGGGAATATTGTGGCTCGTGTTCAAGAAAGTGCTCCCAGTTGTCTCGTGACGGAGGAGCCGTTATCGGTTGCTTTTAGTGTTGTAGGCAGGAGGAAAGAGCAAGTAACGCAGGAGAGTGAGGTGTAAACACATAACAATTCTCTCTCTCTCTCTCTCTCTCTCTCTCTCTCTCTCTCTCTCCCTTCTCACCGCTGCAACCACTCCTTCTCCAGCATAAGTCTGAGTGACGTATCGCAAGTAGGTAGTTAATGTTGGCGTACCAGTCGGCTAGCCTTCTTCAGCATTCAAGCGACGAGTTCTTTGCGCGGAGTTAGAACTAGTTCACTTCAGGAGACATACATTGAGGCGAGAAACTGTCTCTATAAGGGGAGATGTCTTCATCTGCATATAAAACTCTGCCGTGATCGCGTTGGTTCTCGTTCATTTCATTAATTTCCATTCGAGAATAAAATTCCCTTATGCATTGTATCGTGAAACTTTATATTTTTATTTTACAATCTTGAATATCACGGAATTATTATTTGCTGAAGCGTTTTACTAAGCAAATATTTTGGAGTGGAAGGTCCCGTAGGTAAGCACTGCAGTTATTAATGATTCCAGTATTTAGTACATTTTGTTATAGCTAGGACTGATAAACATGCAAAGAATGGGTGTTTTCATGTACAATATTTATAGATTTTAATACCATGTTTTAGACCGACTACTTATTTTGGTCCGATTTAAATGTTCATTTATTTCATTCATACATACGTAAATACATATACACACATACATATA
>NC_089791.1:33983387-33988387 GCF_040412425.1 Macrobrachium rosenbergii | reverse complement strand
GGGCGTCTGCATACATTGCATTTCTTTGTACACATGATTACAAATGAATGAGATTCCTATCTGATACCGTATATTTTCCGTTCGGGTTACATTAATTCAGTATCATATGTTGTGTAGCCTAATTAGATTAGATTATGCAGGAGATATAATGTCAATCCCCTTTTAATATTCAGGGAAATGTATTGTTGTTAGTTGAATTACAGGTAATATGAACTCGGTGCCAAACGGTTTCTCTCGTGTGAGTAATTTTATCCCGTTCTTCTCGAGTTGATGAATATTGCGTGTAGGTGGTTTCTTTAAAATCAATAACATGTTCTTCTGTTATGGGCTTTCTTAGTTGTTGGTTATGTCAGAATATACCATTAAATCATCCGTTGTCGTTTAGTATCGGTATTTTAGTTTTCTGTAAAAGAAAACTATTGTGCCGGCTTTGTCTGTCCGTCCTCACTTTTTCTGTCCGCACTTTTTCTGTCCGCCCTCAGATCGTAAAAACTACTGAGGCTAGAGGGCTGCAAATTGGTGTGTTGATCATCCACCCTCCAATCATCAAACATACCAAATTACAGTCCTCTAGCCTCGGTGCTTTTAATTTTATCTAAGGTTAAAGTCAGCCATAATCGTGCCTCTGGCAACGATATAGGACAGGCCACCACCAGGCAGTGGTTAAAGTTTCAAGGGCCGCGGCTCATACAGCATTATATCAAGACCACCAAAAGCTAGATCTATTTTCGGTGGCCTTGATTATACGCTGTAGCTGCTATAAAGAAAACTCGATTGCGGCGAAGAAACTTCGGCGTATTTTTTACTTGTTTTTATTAATGCGCGCGTTACTGTCAATATGCCTATACCGTACAGAATCACGCTTATATATGGGATGTAGGTTGAATTTTATGTTGCGGATACTCGAGTAGATATAATGTTTCATCATATACCGTATATTCTGACTATAAATGTGTGGAAATTTGTTTTCCCGACTGTCGACTTCCTGAAGTGTGCTCGATGTAGGAATTAAATATTTATATTATATTTATACCAACAGAGTTGTATAAGGTTATAGCATACTTGTCGTTTAAAGTGAGATTCTTGACGGTTTAGAATATTTTGATTATATTTGAATTTTTTCTGATAAATAAATTTTTATGTCGTCGATTATAATGAAAGGCTCAATTCATTATTCAGATGACATTAAGGTTATTGCAGGTGTATTGAAATTTTGGTTTCCGTTACATGTTTCCATCTCACTTTAAGGTTATTTTTTCATCATTGATGATGATGATGATGATGATGATGATGATATTAAATCATAAATATTTTGAGCCAGTTAATTGTTATTTTATTGTGATGTGGTCACAGTATACAGGATGTAAAATATTTATTTAATTTTTTTGTTTTACTTTACTGCCCATGTTTCTTGATGACATGTTCAGCCTGCAATGGCTTTCAATCTGTTTAATGGTATTAAATCATAAATATTTTGAGCCACTTAATTGTTATTTATGTTGTGATGTGGTCACAATATACAGGATATGGTGAAGAATTTGTTTTAAAAAATTATTTATTTATTTATTTATTTATTATTTTATTTTATTATTTTTTTTTTTTTTTGCTCTTTACTGCCCATGTTTCTTGATGACATGTTCAGCCTGCAATGGCTTTCAATCTGTTCAATGATATTAAATCATAAATATTTTGAACCACCTAATTGTCATTTATGTTGTGATGTGGTCACAATATACAGGATGTGGTGAAGTATTTGTTTTGAAAAATTATTTTTTATTTATTTATTTATTATTATTTTTTTCTCTTTACTGCCCATGTTTCTTGATGACATGTTCAGCCTGGCCTGGTTTTCAATCTGTGTTTACTTTTTATTCGTTCAACGTTATCTATATTTTTTGTTTACGGATCCAGAGTTTTGCTGATTTTATTTGTGACCAATACTGGTTAGGCGGTTTTCGTTCTGCTTTGCTTGCTATTTGTTTGGTTTCAGAGTTCAGCTTAATTTGGGTTTTGTGTATGATTGCATTCTAATATGTCCGCATATTTTGATGGCTTTCATTGCGTGTTGTTTTTGTTATGACAGATTAATTTTTTTTTTATGGCTGATTACTTTAAGAAGATATTTTAGCCGAGTCATTTCAGCTTTATTTGTTTTTACTTAATATTTATGAAATTTATCTTTTAGTATATATATATATATATATATATATATATATATATATATATATATATATATATATATCTTTATCTGTGGTGCATCACTATATTGTGATCGAAAATAATGAGTGAAAAAAGCCACAGTACTATAACTGATAAACTGTACTTTTTCAAGATACAAAAAAATACAGTTTATCAGTTACTTTATTGTGGATTTTTCACTCATATATCTTTATTGCCATATATCCTTTGGTTAATTTCTGTTCCTTTGACCTTTCTTGGCTTGTGTTTAAGTTCCATGAACTTCGTTGTGGTTGTACTGTTTTGTTTTCCGTCCAGTTCATTAAACAGTTTCAATTCTTCATTGCTTTTAACGCCTTTTTCCTCTTATATCTATTGCTTTTCCCTACATATATGAGATGAGGTGCTTTACACATTTGCAAGATTTTGACGAAGCTCACAGCGCTTTTCAACATTCTGGGACTTTTTAAGGAGTAGAGTGCTTATGTTATTACCTCTCTCTCTCTCTCTCTCTCTCTCTCTCTCTCTCTCTCTCTCTCTCTCTCTGTGTTTACCACATCATTCTTTAACAGTTTCGTTTGTGACATCTTTAAATTTATTGTAATATGTGCGCATACGTAATTTTTGATTGGAAATGTTTTTCTCAATTATAGTTTCTCACATGTTGAAGTAAGGATCTCTCTCTCTCTCTCTCTCTCTCTCTCTCTCTCTCTCTCTCTCTCTCTCTCTCTCTCTGTTTACCACATCATTGTTTAACAGTTTCGTTTTCACACCTTTAAATTCATTGTAATATTTGTTTATAAGTAATTTTTCCATGGAAATATTTTTCTCAATTATAGTTTCTCACATGCTGAAGTAAGGATCTTTCTATCTCTCTCTCTCCCTCTCTCTACCACATCATTCTTGTATGGAAATATTTTATATATTTCTCAGTTACAGTTTCTCACATGTTGAAGTAAGGATCTCTCTCTCTCTCTCTCTCTCTCTCTCTCTCTCTCTCTCTCTCTCTCTCTCTCTCTGCCGTGTATGTGAGAGAAGAGCAGGGGAGGAGCAACCTGCTGTTATCCCCTTCCACCTCCAGCCATCCCATCGTAAGCCCATCATCTCAATGCTCTGTAATATGTTTCCATCAGTTGCTCAGGAGGAAGAAGCTTCTGTAGAGGTTCTCAACGTTGGGGGATTTGTTAGGCCCCGGTATGGGGGGACTGGCTGGGCCGGGGAGCCATAGTTTTGGGGAGGGAGATTGGGCGGGATAGACGGTGAGGAGAAAGATGAGGAGAAGGAAAGCATTAAAGAAAACGGAGAATTAGAAAGAGTAGTGGCAGGAAGCACTCTGATTTATTATTGGAATCTCTCTCTCTCTCTCTCTCTCTCTCTCTCTCTCTCTCTCTCTCTCTCTCTCTAACCTTTTTTTGCGATATCTCTAGGTGGAGTTTGATGTTAACTAATTCTCGGCTGTCGAAATGGGCTAAGATGGTCCTCCCTCTCTCTCTCTCTCTCTCTCTCTCTCTCTCTCTCTCTCTCTCTCTCTCTCTCTAACGTCTTTTTATGATATCTCTAGGTGAAGTTTGATGTTAACAAAGTCTCGGCAGTCGAAATGGGCTAAAATGGTTCTCTCTCTCTCTCTCTCTCTCTCTCTCTCGTTTTTATGATATCTTTAGGTGGAATTTGTTGTTAACTAATACTTGGCAGTCGAAATGGGCTAAGATGGTTCTCCTCTCTCTCTCTCTCTCTCTCTCTCTCTCTCTCTCTCTCTCTAACGTTTTTAGTGATATCTCTAGGTTGAGTTTGATGTTAACTAATTCTCGGCAGTCGAAATGGGCTAGAAGATGGTCTCTCTCTCTCTCTCTCTCTCTCTCTCTCTCTCTCTCTAACGTTTTTTGTGATATCTCTAGGTGGAGCTTGATGTTAACTAATATTCGGCAGTCGAAATGGGCTAAGATGGTCCTCTCTCTCTCTCTCTCTCTCTCTCTCTCTCTCTCTCTCTCTCTCTCTCTCTCTCCCCACCACCATTCCAATGAAGGCAGAGCCTTATGTTTGATAGAGGACTTCATAACTGTGTGCCTTTCCGACTCGCGTAACGAGATGTTTTATCGCGCAGTATGTAATCAGATTTCTTCTCTCTGCTCGCCCGAGACATCCCCCGCCAAAGCTAAAAATACGAATGCTGGAAAGGCTTATATTATGCACCTGCCTCCTCCCACCAAGCTCGGGTCGATATTATCATCATGACTGTCCCTCTGGCCAAGTTATATTCCGGAAAAAAAAATGGGTCATTCGTATTCCCGGTTGTGCAATGTCTCCTAGGTATCGTTTTGTGAGTTTTTGAGCGGGCATTAGGGAGAGACTCGGTAGTAGTAAATAGTAATGCCAGCCGTTTTCTTACTGATATTTTCCCTTTCTTGCGGTCGTGGGTGGGTATATTTATTGATGATGCGCTGTCGGTGTCCATGTAGATTTTTTTTTATCATTTCTATGAATATGTTAGGTTTATGTAGATGTTTGATGTACATGTTTTTATTAAGTATTTAGTTTCATCTTCCTCATCACAAAATCGCAGTTAGGTTTAGAATATGGCTGCAGTTTTGATAAGCAGCGTAACGATTCGGAGTTAGCAAATTATTGTATACCTCACACGTAAATGTATATTCGCTCTTTTTGAATATAATTACGTTGTTAGTATCATGGATTGCTAAAAGATGTGTGTGTGTGTGTGTGTTTGTATGTGTGTGTTGCTTCTTATGTGAAAAGAGACAAATAATACGTAATATGCAAGCATAACAAAATACGGTATAAATGTACAGGTGTGTCATTGGCACCAG
>NC_089791.1:33973387-33978387 GCF_040412425.1 Macrobrachium rosenbergii | reverse complement strand
TTGTATTTTTATAACAGACACACCTGCGTTCTGTTCTTGTTGGCTGGTTGTAGGTTTTTATTAAATCTTTA
Organism: Macrobrachium rosenbergii; assembly: GCF_040412425.1. Classification (NCBI taxonomy): domain Eukaryota; kingdom Metazoa; phylum Arthropoda; class Malacostraca; order Decapoda; family Palaemonidae; genus Macrobrachium; species Macrobrachium rosenbergii. The sequence goes on along the minus strand of NC_089791.1, from coordinate 33,978,316 downwards.
TTGGAAGTCTCTTAAGACTATTTCCACTTTCAATAGCCACGAAGGATATTTCATTCTCATAAATTGCGTATGTAAGGTTTTAACCTTCATCTTTTAGGCAAAGCGCAACAGTAAAGCTCGAGAAAATGCGTATTACGCGTTGAATATTGAAAATATGGAGGGTAAGGAAATCGAAAATACTAAAAGCGTCTCGGTTGCAAAAACCTCCGTGAATCTCGTGGATGGCGTTCATGTGCCGTGGAATTTGTTTTCGTTTATATAATATGTTACTTTGCCAGTCCTTTTTATTTGAAATTGTCCGTCTCTTAGCATATTCAAAAGATGTGTGGTGGATCTTGAGAGAGAGAGAGAGAGAGAGAGAGAGAGAGAGAGAGAGAGAGAGAGGAAGCCTTTGAAATATTGAGGTTCATAAAAGTTTTTGGGCAACTTTTTTCGTTTCGCCCTTATGGCGACTTTGCGTGTAAATCCCGGCGAGGTAACAGACAGCAAAATATGGCGGGTCAAATATCTGTATTGGGTCATTCTTTTAATAAAAAAGATGGTGGGCGAAAATTTGAATATTGCAGTAGGTACTTGCTGCTAAAGGGTAAAAGAACGGACCAACAAAGACTTGAACACACAAAAATTACAGTAGGCAAGTTGAGGTTGCTTCATAGAAAGATTATACTAAACCGTTCTAAGAATAGTCGGTGGAAATTGAGGGATATATTATTAGTTCGTCGTAACTTTCGGTTCTAAATCATTGTGGAATCAAGACTACGGTTAAGGTTGAACTACCGTTTCCTTGTTAAATATAAAAATGTGTCCGTTTAACGGTAATTTCCTTAGAAATAAGAAGACGGATTGTGGGCCAAAGTTAAAATACACGGGTTTTAGCAAGATTAATGACACACTTTACTCTGAAATAATGTGCCCTCTCTCTCTCTCTCTCTCTCTCTCTCTCTCTCTCTCTCTCTCTCTCTCTCTCTCTCTCTCTCTCTCTCTCTCTTTCTCAGTATCATTGTTACAGTTTTTTTCGTATTTTGCACACCCAAATTTTTACTTTTCAGTGGCATATACATTCTTAATGTCTTTCGCATACCTGTGAATTTGCTTTATGGTCCTTTACACGTGAAAGGAAAGTTTGTGCCTGTGAAATGTGAAGCCATTGAGCCTAGCTTTTAAAATAAATTACTGAGTATGTGAGCAAAGTACTTCTTAGTATTTTTGGACAAAAATACAAACATATATTTCATATTGGTGTGATTTTTGTTATTGATTTTCAACTTTTATTTATTTTTTATTTGCTTTACTACATGTATTCATATATGATTTGTTGCAGAATTTAAAATTTGTATTGTCTGAAGAAAAGGATAGTGGCTAAATGCACTTGCGGGGAACCGTCACCCCCTGAGTAGATTGTTGTCCGGGTGCAATGAATGGCTTATTTACCTCAGATTTGCAAATGGCAGTGCCTGACTGATGTTTTCCTCTGAAGCACCTTCCCAACAGTGCAGAAATAAAACAGGAACGATTTTGCATCGATTTATAATGCATAAAATGTCCAGAGGAATAAAGACTGCCAGTGAAAAGTGGCAGTTGCTTATGACTGAGACAAGTTATTTTCTTATTTGAGGAATGTAACTGCATACCAGCAGACATTGACTGTTTTGAGGAAATGTAGCGATTTCTTTTAGTTGAGTTCACCTCATGCAGTTTGAATGATAGGAGTGTGCGTTGTTATTCTGGATTTTATACGTTCATTTCAAGGGTTACACGGTGTTTCATGTAATATTAAAGGTCTCGGATTCCGTACTAGGGTAGGAAGGGGGGAAAATGGCTAAAATTCACAACGATCTGATATTTTATCATTATTGTTATTTTATTTTATTTTAAAATTACGCTACCCTTTCCAAAGCATTCTTCTCAAAACAATTTGTGGTTGTTGATGATGAAACTTGAGAAGTGTATCTTAATAGAAGCCGCGTTATCCAAGAATATGGAGTCAGGAATTTTATGGTAATTTTCCAAGACGGAAAGTAGGTTAAGGCCTTTTCTGTATTTGCCTAATTTAAGGGCTGGCTAGGTTTTCCAAGATTTCACGACCGGTTGTGTACTTTTGGGGAAAAAAGTTGATTTGCTGGTAATTTGTGATTTCAAATTTGAGTAGATGGTAAAGAAATTCCCTTAAGACTGTTTACTTATCACCTGCTCCATGTTAGGACTCGTGTTCTGGATGTAGGTTTGTGTATACACTTGCTTTTAAGAAAGCCATCTATTTTTATAGAGAAAAATAGTATTTTATTCTTTTTTTTTGTATTTCTCATTTCCCCTCCCCTCTTATACAATAGTTTCACCATTTTTTACTAATTCGCTGTTACGTGGAAAAATATCCTCTAATTTTTCTAACTGAGGCTCTCCCTTTTCTATAGAAGGCTTCAGCATAAGGTATTGCCTAATTTTCAGGTGAAAAATATAACTTTCTGTTTCAAGCGCCTCCATGTCTCGTATTTATTTGCCTCGGTTTGACTAGGATGGATGGAAAGAAATTCATCGCCTTGTTTTTTTTTTTTTTTTTTTTCGCTGTATCCTTCCAAAAATCAGTTCTTCAAATTTCCTCCGTGGACAGAAGCACAATCTTTATCATTTATAACAGATGCTAAAAATTAAGTTTCTACACACTTAAAGTTCGACTAGGGTATGTATTCAGTTCCACTCGTTCTATTTTATTCTCTTTTTATGATTCGCTGTAAATTAAAAGAATTTGTAAGCCCTTTCCTCTTTTCTATTCATTTTAATGTATTTCATACAATTTGAATAGCGTTCCATTTCAGTTTCTCCCAGTTATTTCTTGCTTATTGTGAGGGAAATCTCTCTCTCTCTCTCTCTCTCTCTCTCTCTCTCTCTCTCTCTCTCTCTCTCTCTCTCTCTCTCTGTCAGTCTTCGTGCATAAGTGAAGAATGCAGTCATTTCGTATTATTTTTATTCTCTTTACAGCCGTTTGTTGAATTTTTATCTCTTTAAAACTTCTACTCGTCCTGTTAAGTCTTTTGTCATTAGCAGAAAGTATTTGTCTCTACCGAATAATCCTTGATTTTTTATTATGTATTATTCCCATTGTTTATTGTTTTTTCACTGCCGGACACAAGTGAAAAAGCGATATTCAATAGCCTTTTCTTATATAAACAAAAGATTTGAAAGTAAAAACAACAAAAGCACGTGGAATAAAGGCATGCGGTAACAATAACGCATATTTGGAAACCATATTGTAAGCTTAAAAAGTTGCGGCTATTTTATCCACGCAGCGTGTTTTATATCTCTTTTTTTTTATTGTTTTTTAATTAGCAATGCATGGAACGTTTTAGCGTGCAGATCCCATTCTCAACCATTCCATAAATTTCAGCTGCATATCCAGGTTGCAAAATACTGCATTCAGCTTTTCCAAACGGAGCAAGAATTGGTGTCGTTTAATAGGAAATAGCTCGAGATTATACTCACGATCCCGGTTACAGAGAGATATAGTTTTGTGTATGGGAGGGATAGACAAAATTTAACATTTCTCATTGGATTGGAAAGAATAAAAAAATACTAACAACTAAAAGAGAGATTGTGGGGTGAGGTGATGTGTTGTGGGGTGAGGTGAAGTGGGCTGTCGTGGGGTGAGGTGAGATGAGGTGTTGTGGGGTGAGGTGAGGTGATGTGTTGTGGGGTGAGGTGAGATGAGGTGTTGTGGGGTGAGGTGAGGTGGGTTGTCGTGGGGTGAGGTGAGGTGTGAGTTGTGGAGTGAGGTGAGGTGGGGTTATTGTTGAGCAAGGTGTTGTGGGGTGAGATGAGGTGGGGTGTCGTGGGGTTAGGTGATTTGTTGTGGGGTGAGGTGAGGTGGGGTGTCATGGGGTGAGGTGATGTGTCATTGGGTGAGGTGAGGTGGGGTGTTGTGGGGTGAGGCGAGGTGGGAGAAAATAAAAACTAAGAGAGAGAATCGGTGAATTTGCGGGGAAATCAGGAAGTGGATTTTCGAAACCAAAATGCTTTTAGATGAGGGAATAGGGAAACGGAGAGAGACCGGGTGTTGGAAACGATGAGTTTTTACTTTTGGAGGAGTGGTGAGAGTCGAAGTGAAAAACTGAAACAAATAATATCCAAACGTATGTGCGGGAAAAAGGGAAACATTTTTCTTTTCTGCAAGAGAGAGAGAGAGAGATAAAAGCAAGCTTGAGAGAGAGAGAGTAGATGACTAGAGAGTGCCAGAATTTTACATTTATTATTATTATTATTATTATTATTATTATTATTATTAGAAATTATTGAAAGGGTCTGCAAGTTATATTATTATTATTATTATTATTATTATTATTATTCGCAGAACAGAGGTCTGTTATTTTACACACTGTGTAGATGTCATATTAGTATTATAGTGCCAGAATTTTTTTACATTTATTATTATTATTATTATTATTATTATTATTATATTATTATTATTGAAGAACAGAGGTCTGTTATTTTATACACTGTGTGCTGTCATACTAGTTATTATTATTATTATTATTATTATTATTATTATTATTATTATTATTATTATTATTCGCAGAACAGAGGTCTGTTATTTTATACACTGTGTAGCTGTCATACTAGTATTATAGTGCCAGAATTTTACATTTATTATTATTATTATTATTATTATTATTATTATTATTATTATTATTATTATTATTATTATTATTATTATTATACGAACTTCAACTGACTTTTAGCATTATCATGTGCTTCTTCATGAGAAAAACCGCTTGGATTATCGACATATTTGAAGAAAAATGGTCGCGTCTGCTTTTGTAATGTGTTAGTTTACCATTTTACCACTTTACATTGAAGTTCAGACTTTTTCTTTTGGTTTATAAAGATTTTAGGAACGCTTCCTCTGTTACATTTATTAATGATTACATAAATACATTT
>NC_089791.1:33958387-33968387 GCF_040412425.1 Macrobrachium rosenbergii | reverse complement strand
TAAACAATACTGAGGCTAGAGGGCTGCAAATTGATATGTTGATCATCCACCCTCCAGTCATCAAACATACCAAATTGCAGCCCTTTAGCCGTCTGTAGTTTTTATTTGATTTAAGGTTAAAGTTAGCCATGATCATGCGTCTGGCATGCTATAGGTGCCAACAACACGGGCCACCTCTGGGCCGTGGCTGAGAGTTTCATGAGCCGCTGCTGAGTTTCATGGGCCGTGGCTGAGAGTCTCATACACCATTATACGCTGTAAAGAAAACTCGATTGCGCATATTTTTCTTGTTTTATTCGTGTTATCAGCTGTTACATCTTTCGCCCACGAGGTAAGTCATTTCTCTCCCGATCAGTTTTGTCAGTGAGTTTCTTGCTTACTGTTGGTTCCAGTGAAAGATAATCCACTCAAGGACTACTCATTTTACATCCGAATGCTTAAATGGGTCATATAGCTAATCCAGAAGCCAATAAGAAAAATGAGCAAGAAAGACAAAGAACTGTGGATAATTATGCCCTTTCATCTTTCTAGTATGTCTTGTAGTATGCGAAAATGTGCTCATAAGCATTTGTGTATGTATGCGTAAGTAATACAGCGAAGTTAATTGTCTGTAAACTAACCGAACGTTATCTTAAACTGATTGTTTACGGAAGTAGGGTTTTGATGTTTACTTTTCCCACGGAAGCGTGACGTCACAGAATATTCACCAGCGAAAAATGGAAGTGAGCCTATGCGAAAATGTAACGTCACAATATTCATCAGCAGAAAATGGAAGTGAGCCTGCGCGAAAATGTAACGTCACAATATTCACCAGCAGAAAAAAATGGAAAATGTAACGTCAGAATATTCACCAGCGAAAAATGGAAGTGAGCCGCGAAAATGTAACGTCACAATATTCACCAGCAGAAAATGGAAGTGAGCCTGCGCGAAAATGTAACGTCAGAATATTCACCAGCGAAAAATGGAAGTGAGCCTGCGCGAAAATGTAACGTCACAATATTCACCAGCAAAAAATGGAAGTGAGACTGCACGAAAATGTAATGTCACAGATTATTCACCAGCAAAAAAATGGAAGTGATCCTGCGCGAAAATATAAGGTCACAGAATATTCACCCGCGAAAAGTGGAAGTGAGCCTGCGCGAAAATGTAACATCACAGAATATTCACTAGCGAAAAATGGAAGTGAGCCTGCGCGAAAATGCAAAGTCACAGAAGCTGGTGAAAAATGGAAGTGAGCCCGTGCGAAAATGTAACGTCACAGAATATTCATCAGCGAAAAATGGAAGTGGGCCTGCGCGAAAATGTAACATCACAAAATATTCACTAGCGAAAAATAGAAGTGAGCCTGCGCGAAAACATAACGTCACATATATTAACCAGCGAAAATGGAAGTAGGCCTACATAATCAGCATCACGACTGTTGAAAATGATGAGCCTGTGCGAAAATGTAACATCTGAATATTCACTGGCGAAAATGAAATGAGCCTGCGCGCTTGTAATACCCCATATATTAACCAGCGAAAATGGAAGTGAGCCTGCGCGAAAATGCAACATCACAGAAGCTGTTGAAAAATGGAAGTGAGCCTGTGCAAAAATGTAACATCACAGAATATTCACCAGCGAAAAATGGAAGTGGGCCCGCACAAAAACGTAACGTCGCAGATATTCACCAGTGTAAAATGGAAGTGAGCTTTCGCAAAAATGTAACGTCACAGAATATTCACCAGCGAAAAATGGAAGTGAGCCTGCGTGAAAATGTAAAGTCACAGAATATTCACAAGTGAAAAATGGAAGTGAGCCTGCGCAAAAATGTAACGTCACAGAATATTAATGGAAGTGAGCCCTGAGCAAAAATGTAATGCCATGTAATATTCACTAGCAAGAAATGGAAGTGAGCCTGCCCGAAAATATAACATCGTAGAATATTCACCAGCAAAAAATGGAAGTGAGCCTGCGCTAAAATGTAACATCACAGAATATTACTGGAAGTGAGCCTGCGCGAAAATGTAATGCCATGTAATATTCACTAGCAAAAAATGGAAGTGAGCCTGCTCGAAAATATACCGTCACTGAATATTCACCAGCGAAAAATGGAAGTGAGGCTGTGCGAAAATGTAACGTCACAGAATATTAATGGAAGTGAGTCTTGCGCGAAAATGTAATGCGATATAATATTCACTATCAAAAAATGAAAGTGAGCCTGCTTGAAAATATAACATCATAGAATATTCACCAGTGAAAAATGGAAGTAAGCCTGCGCAAAAATGTAACGTCACAGAATATTACTGGAAGTGAGCCTGTGCGAAAATGTAATGCCATGTAATATTCACTAGCAAAAATTGAAAGTGAGCCTGCTCGAAAGTATAACATCATAGAATATTCACCAGCGAAAAATGGAAGTAAGCCTGCGCGAAAATGTAACGTCACAGAATATTAATGGTGAGATCAGTGCGAAAATGTAAATGCAATATCTAATTATAAAAATGGAAGTGAGCCTGCTCGAAAATATAACATCACTGTGAATATTCACCAGCGAAAAATGGAAGTGAGCCTGCGCGAAAATATAACATCACAGAATATTCACCAGCGAAAAATGGAAGTGAGCCTGCGCGAAAAATTAATTTGCCATTATAAAATTCACTTCTTCTTTTCGCCCCCTTTACGGTCGCACGCACAGACCATTAACCGCCATTAGAGTCATCGCTCGTCGCAACTACCAACCATTCGCTAACGACCACTTGTCACTCTTTACTGCCAGTTACTCCGTCGCGATGACAGGATGCCGGATGCGCTGCTAATTGAGTCTAATGGAGAGTGTAGAGGGGAATACTTTTGTGTCTACGATATCTGGGTCTATACGCGAACAAAACTTTGTGCCGTCCATTTTCCGTCTTCTTATATCGTTGCTCCCCGTTCCGAGGACTTTTCCAATGCTGTCATCAGGATCCCCGTGTACTGTAAGTCGATTTCTTTGTTTGGTTTGATGTGGATTTCAAGGGATAGAACAGGATTTTGTTTTTCGTCCAGTTTGTGAAACGCGACATGATTATGTTTTCGTCTTCCTTCGTACGTCATGGCTACCATTCGATGCTGTGCTTTCCAGTTGTTCTAATGCCGTCATTAGAGTCATTTCCCCTTGTACGGATTGATGCGGATTTTAAGGGATAAAAACGGATTCGTTGTTCGTCCAGTTTATTAAAGAATGGAAAAGCCGTGTTTCTATTAGTCTTCTTCCACCCGCTCCCCCCCTTCCCATTTTAATTACCATCACGTCTCTCCTCGCTCTCTCTCTTTCTCCCTCCCCCTCCACGTCCTCCTCTTAGTAAACAGTTCAAAGTTCCTGGTTATTATGATCTTATTATGATGATTCATGCTTTATTTACATTTGACACTTCCCTTTGTGCAAACGAATTTGCGATTTCCAGGTAATCTGGAATCCTGTCCGAAATTTACATTAGGCTGTTCGTGGGAATTTTAACGTAACTAGTCCCTTATAGTAAGTTTTGTTCCAGAAATGGCGTTATATTATCGCATATGGCTACAGGATATAATAATGTGCATGCACCTGTTAGTGTTAGCGCTCACTAATGGACGTTTTGGCATGCGAATATGTACGGACATTCACCATATCAACAAGCCAAACACAGGTGCATATCCAAATGCATGCCATGTCAAATTCCCGAATAAACTTGCGTGGAGCTGCGTGCGAGCGAAATGGAAGGCGTTGCTCTACAAAGTTTTAAGCGAGTGATTTTCTGTGTATTCCCTGAGTTAGGGATGTTTGCTCTCTTACTCAAGTTTAACAGGTATTTGTCCGTACGTGAAAAAATTTTCAGTGCTTATGGCGTGTGCTCTGCAGCGGTTTCTCCTCTCTCTCTCTCTCTCTCTCTCTCTCTCTCTCTCTCTCTCTCTCTCTCTCGTTTTGGACCCATTCATCTACTCCTTCCTACGACTCTATCTCTTTCTTCCCCTTCCAGGGTCCTCTCCCGGTTCCAGTTCTTTCTGAGGAGGTCCTGGTGCCCCGGCGCTTCTCATAATTCTTGGCCGTTCTTCACTTTGCACCCATTTATCTACGTCTGGGGGGCCGACCCCCGTCCCTCCCTTCTTCTCCGCCTTTTATGCCTTAGTCTTTAACTGTCTGTCTGTCTCTCTGCCCTTCTCTCTCTCTCTCATGCCATTTTTTCCAGCAGAGATATTTGTCTTCATTTGTGTTCTGGATTTTTTTCTTCCAGTGGCCCATTGTTAACAGAATCGGTTCCAAAGCAACATGCAAGTGTTTTTGACATTTTTGGTTATTTGGTTTGGGGACCCAAGCGTGACGATTATTGCTCGCTTCTCGTTGGCGAGTTTTTGGGGGCGTTCGAGGAGGTGCTGGCAGTCGGCTTTTTCCTTATGCTTTTTTTTATTATTATTATTGTTGTTATATTCCTTTACGTTCTCTCTGCTCAGAGGTGGAAGGTGCATATATGTCTTTTTGTATTTATGTTAGTGAACTGACTGATGAAGCAGGCAACGAAATTACCATACTTACTTGACGAAGAAAAAAAAAAAAGATTGGAGCCAAACCCAAAACGTAGCTTAGAATAACCTAGGAATACTGGAAGCGGAAGAGGAGTTCAACATTCGGCAACAGAGCGCAAGAGAACTAAATCGAAACCCCCAACAAGGTTCATTGTGGGAAGTGGGGTCATGGCGGTGGTACAGTTGTTTGATTGATTGGTGAATTGATTGATGGTCATTAAGAGAGGCGTCACAACATCTAGGTTATTAACGCCGGAAGGAAACTGAATAGGAAACTAAAAAAAAAAAATTTTTTTTAAGAAATTTTCCTATAAATAAATATTTAAATATTTGTGGGAAAAGTCTTTCCTTCAGCTTTATAGAGTAATGGCTAAGGAAGCACCCGTAGAAAGGAGAGAGAGAGAGAGAGAGAGACTACTTTGTGACTGACATTTATATAAATATGAACGAGAGAGGAGGAAAGGGTGGTGCCATTTGGGAAAGTTGTCCTTGATCCAGTCTTTCCATTAAGGGAAACATAGAAACATACTCTCCACATTAACAGCATTATCCCAGATAAGGACAGATAGACTCAACATTAAACTTTCACAAGTGGGATAAATGAAAAAACAAATAACAACGAAGCATATATGACTGGTAGATTTAGCAAAGTGACCCAAACATCCTAGATGTTAATACAAGTTAAAGGTTGAATGACATTAATTATGAAGCATAGTAATATAATCATGAAAGGGTAGTAGTAGTAGTAATAGTAAGATTTAGCCATCCATTATATGGTAGCACGGGCTCTTGCTCCTAGAGCAGTCCGTAAGGGTAAAAAAGCCAATAACGTGAAAATGAGATTATGGCCAGAGAAATGAAAAGTTCGACAGGCAGGGTTACAAACCCCTTTAAAACCTAAGGTACCCATCAGTAGGAGAGAAAGAGTGTAATAGAATTCTTGACAAGTTGTAGATGGCCAGGGAGTGAAGCTTCAGCGACGACTGCGGCTTAGCGACTACTGCAACTCGGCGACGACTGACGACGACTGGGTTGAAAGGGAACAGTAGGAACTGGTTCTTGAAGTTATAGTGCACCAGCATTATGAAAGGGAAACAGTTCTTGAAGTTACAGTGCACCAGAATTATGAAAGGGAAACAGCTCTTGAAGTTACAGTGCACCAGAATTATGAAAAGGAAACAGTTCTTGATGTTACAGTGCACCAGAATTATGAAAGGGAATCAGTTCTTGAAGTTGCATTATAGAGAAACAGTTCTTGAATTATGAAGTGGGAATCAACCAAGACCTGTTTTCTTGAAGTTACAGCACCCCTCTATGGATGTTCTTGCTAGATTTGGACCAGATTATGAAAAACAGTTCTTGCAGTTACAATGCATCAAAATGAAATCAGTTCTTGAAAAATAATATGGAGGATTAAATCTTTGGCAAATGCATAGACAGGAGGAATGGTTAGGAGAAAGGACTGGCAAGCGATGAAAAGAATGAATGAAATAGCAGAACTCTGAGAAACGCTTGAGACGTAGCGAAGGGAGCAGATGTTGGCCTGTCAACAATAACTCATATAAAAGCTGCTGGATAAAATCCAGGAATAAATTCACAGATAGACGGCTCAAAGTCAGATGCAAGAATTTTGATAATAGCATCCATCCGTGAGAGTTTCTCTGACCTTAGAGATATCGACAGCAACGACAAAGATTCTCTGAAATCCCACATCCTAAATTGATGACGAAATTACAGTAAATTGGAACGAAAGAGTGCATACGGAAATTTTCAAGAGCAGGTCATACTGTTTGTCTGAGAGGTAAGAGTTAGATTGATGTTGCTGAAAAGGAGTCAATTAGTTTAAACACCTTATTAACGATGCTGTGGTTGAGACAGTTTTTTATTTTCGTGAGGAAACAATTCGAGCAAAGTACACATGGCCAATTATATATATATATATATATATATATATTATATAAGTATATATATATATAATATATATAATATATATATACACATACTGTATATATATATATATATATATATATATATACATATATATATATATATTATATATATATATATATATATATAATATAGATAGATAGATAGATCGGAGATAATTACTGTTTTGAATCCTACAGAAAATTTTCAGCCCTCTATATTTGTAAGTAAGTCTTACATATTTTCTTTTATTTCTAATTTGTCTCTTTACAAAAAAAAAAACGGAGTATTTCCAAAGGGAAATAATTCTTTGATTGGTAAGGTTACCTGGCGCTAGAATAACCGACCTAAATTATCTCAATCCCAGCAACGTGCGATCCCACCGTAGAAGCAGCGGCAACCTCCTTTTGCCCGTTCTGTCATCCGTGGCCGCCAGAAACTCTTCATCCATTTTCAACCCTTCCAGCTTCCCCCTTCCTTTCTTCCCCCTTCCAGCTCTTCCCCTCTTCCAGCTCTTCATTCCTCTCCTCTGGCCCTTGACCTTAGGCTGTGCTACGTAGGCCTAAAGGTATTGATCGCCTCCTTTATTTAAGCTTTTACTTTTCTGTGTTCATAAAGTTTCCGTGTATTGGTTTATGAGGGAATCGTGTGATTTTTTTTACCGTATGATTCCCAACGCGGTTTTTAGCGTTTGATGATAGAGGCTGTAGAATGTGTCATAATTTTTTCTTTTGTTTTAGTACCTAGCTTGGATGATATTTTATCGATTGTATATGCTAGCTAATAACCAGTAACTTTAAGTCATTCAATTTATATAATATATATATATATATATATATATATATATATATATATATATAATTATATATAATATATAAATAATTTATATATATATATATATATATATATATATATATATATATATATATATATATATATATATATATATATATATATATATATATAATATATATAAATAATATATATATAATGAATGACATATATATATATATATATATTAGGTTATTATATATATATGGTTGATAAAATATATTATCAAATATATTGGACAAACTCCAGTTGGGAAAAGAAAACATTATGACGCATTCTATATATATGTGTGCGTGTGCGCGCGCGCTCGCTGTTTTGATAATTATGTGCGTTTCCATATATATGTGTGTGTTTTTATCCGACAGTGCTTACAGACAGTATGTATGAATTAATTATATGTTCGTTCGTATGACCTAGAATGCTTATCAGCAGAATTTAAGAACAGTTCGTTTTATTTCACTGTAATGAGCGTCTATGCCTGTATGTGAAAAAGTTAAAGTGAATATAGACTGATGCAAAATATAGCTTTAAGATAGATACCGTACCACCATGTTGGTGATTTGATAATACTAATGGACTTCATTTCAGCTCAAGGCAATGCGCATAATGTTTATATAACAGAGAAAGCTCAAAAAATGCAGATAGATAAAGAGAAAGATTTAAGAGTTACATTCAGAATTTGCTGAAATTAATGATGGTAATGATGTAAAATATTTCATATCAGGTCTTCTACAGATACAATATCCAGGCCTGCGTTTTAGTGTTTGAGTTATTGCGTCATAGATCGGTTTGTTTAGGCATCCACGTCGGGGGGGATTTCCTCAAAAGGCTGGTCCGTCCTTTCCTTAGGGGCCAAGTCTTCATCCCTTTCGCCTGGGCTAGGAAAGAGCATTAGAAAACCCGTCCCATTAGACACTGATATATATGATGAAAACTCGTGTGATCTTTTATGTGTGTATAAGATCAGTATGATATGTACATATTAAAGTTTCAGTATTTTCTTGTGTATGGATTCAGCAAGCGGAGAAATTTCATACTATTTACTCGCCTAACTCGCTCGTAATTATATTTTTGCGCTGAATATTACAGAATAACTTACGTAAAGTTTCTTCACTGAATTAATGTTAGAGCCGTATAATTTTAACCAACCCCCCCAAAAAAAAAGGTTTTATAATTAAAGGATAAAATAGAAGGGCTCCTTTTTTTTTTTTTTTGAGCTCTATGGTCTTTGCCGTAAAAACAAAATTTGTTCGTAGTTAGCTTTTTCCTTTAATGTAACAGGAAGCTGTCAGTAAACAAAACTCCACAATCTTTTTTTAAGATTTTTTGTAATATGATAATTAAAGTATATGCTTATGCGCAATTTTTTGGTTTTTATTTCAGAAAAACTGGCTGTGATGTGAAGGCAAAGTTGTACGGATTATTTTTAGGATTAGAAATTCGCGCTCATTACTTAAGTGTGAAAGATTAGTGTGAAAGTGTGAAAATTAGTAAGGATTTCGATTGCATTCTTGTTTCTGAAAAGCTAACGAAATTAACTGCCTGACAGTTTTCTATATTCACATTTGTTTTGCTAATTAGAAATTCGCGTTCATTTGTTAAGTGTGAAAGATTAGTGTGAAAGTGTGAAAATTAGTAAGGATTTCGATTACATTCCTGTTTCTGTGAAACTTGCGAAATTAACTGCCAGACATTTTTGCAAATTCATATTTGTTTTGCTAATTAGAAATTCTTGTTCATCTGTTAAGTGTGAAAGATTAGTGTGAAAGTGTGAAAATTAGTAAGGATTTCGTTTGCATTCTTGCTTCTGTAAAGCTAGCGAAATTAACTGGCGGACATTTTCCTACATTCATATTTGTTTTGGTAAGAGCAGGTTAAATAATTGGCCAGTATTTGCACGCCTCTAAATTTGACCGGTGTCATAAAGAAGTGAAGTAACCTAGTCGTGGGATGGATTCCGGCAAAGCAGAATTGTTTGAAACGGGCAATATATTCTTAAGTTCTGAAAGTTGGCTTTCCGCTAAAGTGGAGTGGGGTGAACTCGTTAGCACAGAATTCAGTAACTGTGATCCTAGTTTGAACATAGTTCCCTTGCGTATTTGCATTCTTATAATCTGCAAATGTAGGTAACGTGGTTTAAGACTTAATCCCTTCATACCCGTCAGCGTGGAATGCACTTAAGCTCAGGCATTTTCATATTATAAGCCGTTTTAGTAAGCATGGTCATTTCCTGGCGACAATTTCCAAGCATTAATCTTTTGTGAAAATAAGATTGGCATTCTAAATATTTAATCATTCTTTGTCAATTAACGCTTGGAAATTTATGATATTGGATGACATGATATCTAATTGACATGGGTTAGCTGTATTTAAGACATGTATTCAGATGCAGTTTGCTTCTAGAAGACTTAAATGATATAAAATGCTGAAAAATAAAAGGTACACGTGGACTAACTTGTGCTTGAAATGGTGAAAGCGTTCACATAAGTATTCACGTACTTCGTTTCGATATTTTAATTTTTAAAAGTTCTTTTAGAATGTATTTTTTATAACAGAAAATCGACGATTTCTGTTATATGTTACATTTTACATTATATATATATTATATATTATATATATATATATACACATATATATATATATATATATATATGTGTATATAACATATATATATATATATATATATATGTGTGTGTGTGTGTGTGTGTGTGTGTATTAATTG
>NC_089791.1:33925887-33953387 GCF_040412425.1 Macrobrachium rosenbergii | reverse complement strand
TTCTCGTAAAACGTCCTGATGAATTCTTTCTCTGTTAAATCACGGTTTATTTTTGAAAACAACTTTCCCCAGTTAGTGTCTTACCGAATATTTTACCTGTCTGTTGACTTATATTGTTAATCTATTGAAGTATATTGTATTATTAAGTATTTACCCATTTTTCAAATAAATGTTAGCTCTCTTGGGCCTTACGTTATGATAAAAAATTAATTGCTTTATAGTGAAAATGTGTCCTTCAATAGATGTCCTTTGAACTGCAGCACTATGGAATCGTCAGTAATTGTGTTATGTTTTCTCTCTCTTCTCTCTCTCTCTTTTCTCTCTCTCTCTCTCTCTCTCTCTCTCTCTCTCTCTCAGTTTATATGTATTATTCGTAGCAGGGTGCTTCGCATTCACAGTGAACATGGATTTTGCTTTTATCCGCAACGTTGAAGAATGGGCACCTGGTGTTTGTCTGTTTTGCTGATATATGGATTATTGAAGCTTCTATATGCTTTTTCATATACTTCAGGTATTCTAAAACTTCAAATAAGTGCCGTCCTCCAAGCACTTTTGTGTCCCCTGCACTTTTGTTTTTTTTTACTTCGCAGACAACATACTTTTCCCGCGTTGGTTCTGAAAACGCATTCTTTGTTTTTCGCATTATTTCTAGTCTTTACGTTCGAGAAGCATTGTAAAAGTTTTACAGAACTTCATTCTCATTCACATTTTCATCAAGCTCCCTGTTGCTTTTTTTTTTGCCTTTTCGTTCCCATTCTTCTTCGTTGATGTTTACGCCCCGATTACGAACTTTAATCCAGTGCTCTTCCAATCCGTATGCAAGTTTTCCTTAGAGTTCATCAAGTTGTTGGTCAGGGGGATGTTGAGAAAATGCTCGATAGTCTATTTCCCGTTCGTTCCTTTTTTTATTGTTTCATTTCGCATCCTTCCCTGAAGTTTCCTTTACGCGCTCGGCAACTCGGTGTGGTCCAAGAAAATATCGCTATTTCTGTTGATTTCATAACTGGATTTCGCATTTTGTCCGACCATTGAAAGGTTCCTTTATCACTGATCGGGATTTGTTCCTTTAGGGCTTTTCTACATTGTGCATTTTGCAGTGGTACTTTTTGTCATTTTTTTTCCCCTCTGTTGTAGATCGGCTGCTCTGTACGAGTAATTTTACCTCCAGCTCTTCCATGAAAAGATTGTATGGAACACATACATACATACAAATGTACACACAAACACATACACACATACCGCCAGTATGTGTGTGTGTGTGTATGTGTGGGTATGTGTGTGCACATCATGCACCAGCGGATCCAGAAAAATTTCATGTTTTTCATAATACGTATATATTTATATATATATATATTATATATAATATATACATATATATATATATATATATATATATATATATATATATATATATATATATATATATACGTATATATATACAGATATATATATATAATATTTCTTTAATCGATTTTTGAATTTTTTCCCATTTTTATATATCTTATTTATGTTATTATTATTATCTAAATCTTCAATATTATTATTTCATAATTATTTTTCATGGGGGGGCACGTGCCCAGGTGCCCCCTCCCAGGATCCGCTAGTGTGTAGCCTACATGCACGCTGTCATATAATGAAACAAAGTTATCGACGGTCAAAACCTTCACTCCGCTGCGTGGATGGGGGTGGGGGAAAGCCTTTCATCAGAGACTACGCATTTGCGTAATTGTTTTGGCAATCTGTATGTAACCCCCTATGTTCAGGATGTAAAATTTGCCCAAAGACAGCGGCGCGCGATCACTCAAAGGATTTCATACCCACTGGCTCACGTTTCCGCGATTTTAATTAACGTTCATTATCATTTTGTTTGGTTGGTGGACCCTAAACCGAATAATGATGCTGGCTGAGAATTTTTCCAAAAGCACGTTCCGTATCATATGGACCAATTATATGGTAGAGGAGGGCGATCATGGCGTAATATATTTTCCACGTAGAAAGAAATATTCCACATACACACACACTCGCTATATAATATATATATATATATATATATATATATATATATATATATATATATATATATATATATATATATATATATATATATATATATATATATATTTAAATATATATACATATATATACAGCATTTGTTTATATAGGAAGGAAATGTATAATATAGCTTTTTGAACGCCCCCCCCCTTGTAAAGGAAAATATTAAATATAAACTGCATAAAGCGGGTAAAACCAGCAAAGCCCCGTATTCAGTCCAGATAACTGCAAAATACTTTAAAAGCAAAATAATTGCATAAGAGAAATGTCAACCTAATGATTCAACCGCACGCATGTATAAGATTATGCTTGTATAATGTTTCTTTAAATGAATGTGTTTTAATCATGAAAGCAATCCGATAAAATCATGTCATTTCCCTCCTCTGTCTCTCTCTCTCTCTCTCTCTCTCTCTTTTCCGTAGGGAGGTAGTGCCGTCAGTGTGCACCTCACGTGGTGCACTGTAGGCATTACTAAAGGTTCTTTGCAGCGTCCCTTCGACCCTTAGCTGCGACCCCTTTCATTCCTTTTACTGTACCTCCATTCATGTGATTTTCTTCCATCTTGCTATCCACCCTCTCTAACAATTATTTCATAGTGCAACTGCGAGGTTTTCCTCCTGTTACACCTTTCAGACCTACCTACTCCCAATTTCCTTTCCAACGTTAAATGACCTCATAGGTCCCAGTTCTTGGCCTTTGGCCTAAACTCTGTATTCCATTCCATCCCTCTCTCTCTCTCTCTCCCCCCACTTTTGTTTATTTGAAAATGTGTCACTAAAGTAAAACCTCCCTACAGCCTCCTGTAGTATATGGGCGACATTTCTTTAACGTGTCCTTTCTCATTTTTATCTCTTCCTAATTCGGTGCATTTAGAGCAACCAGATTTCAATTATTTTACAGTGGTATGGCTTCGTGGGGTTGAACTTTGCTGTTATTTCATTTTTAGGTAGTGTCTTCCTTGTTCAATTTACTCTTTAATTAGATTTTGTTCAGGGTTATGTTTATTCATTTTAGAAAGATTACATTATCGCATTTTCCTCGGTATACTGTTATTGTGATTTTAATCAAATAGCGGTAATTTTGTTAAATAATTTTTTATTTCCGTTTAACTGATGTTTATAGATTTTGGTAACGGTTATATGTATTCATTTTTATAAAGGAGATTACATATATTACATTTTTTCTCATTATAATGTTATTGTTATAATAATCAAATAGCAGTAATTTTGTTCAGTAATTTTATGTTTCCGTTTAACTAATGTTTATAGATTTTGTTAAGGGTTATGTTTATTCATTTTATAAAGGAGATTACATTTATTACATTTTTCTCAGTATACTTATGTTGCGATTTTAATCAGGTAGCGGTAATTTTGTTAAATAATTTTATATTTCCGTTTAACTGATGTTTATAGATTTTGTTGAGGGTTATTTTTATTCATTTTATAAAGGGGATTACATATATTACCTTTTTCTCAGTAAACTGTTATAGTGATTTTAATCCAATAGCAATAATCTTATTTTTTTAGATCTTATGATATTTCCGTTTAACTAATGCTACGGGACTCTTGACATTTATCTTGATCATGATGTAATTTATCGTTTTTTTTTTTTTTAAATGACTTGTGCTTCGGAGATTTGTGCTTTTACTTTTCTGTAAAAGGAAACTGTTGTGCCGGCTTTGTTTGTCCGTCCGCACTTTTTCTGTCCGCACTTGTTCTGTTCGCCCTCAGATCTTAAAAACTACTGAGGCTAGAGGGCTGCAAATTGGTATGTTGATCTTCCAGCCTCCAGCCGCTAAACGTACCAATTTGCAGCCCTCTAGCCTCAGTAGTTTTTATTTTACTTAAGGATAAAGTTAGCCATAACCATGCGTCTGACAACGATATAAGACAGGCCACCACCGGGCCGTGGTTAAAATTTCATGGGGCCCGGCTCATAATACCGAGATCACTGAAAGGTAGATCTATTTATGGTGGTCTTGATTATACTCTGAAAAGAAAACTCGATTGCGCCGAAGAAACTTCGGCGCAGATTTTTGTTTCAGTTTGTGTCGGAGACAAGTTGGAGGTCCACTGGAAGACCTTAGATTTTTTTTTTTTTAATTCCCAATTTTTTATCATTGTTCATTGTGAGTTATATACACAAGTTCTTTTATTCCTCACACCGCTGGATTGTGGGATAGTCTCCCTAAGGATGTTGTGTAATTGTGGCTTCAAAATTTCAAGCAAAGGTGTGATGCATTACCACCTTCAAACAAATTCCTAATGATTGATTTATAGTTTTATCTATTTATCTATTAATTTATTAATTTATCTGTTTTTTTCCTTCTTTGGTAACTGATCTCTTCTTTCTGCATTTCCTGTTACCTTCTGTAACTTCTTTCAAACGAACACCATATTTTTTGGAAGCTTGAATTTCAAGTCAATGGCCCCTGTAGGCTTGTTCAGTGTGCATAGGGGTGTATTTTCTGAATAATAATAATAATAATAATAATAATAATAATAATAATAATAATAATAATAATAACAAAAACAATAATAATAATAATGTATTTAATTTTTTTGTCATATTTTATTACCATTTTGCACATTCATCTAGGTCTCATCATCCTCCCCCCTCCCCCCGTCATTGTGGTTGCAATATTTTTTAAACTATATTGGCCATTCAGATGTGACCGCGACTCATGCATTGACAGCATATGTGACAACATGATTGCATCTAACCAAGCTAAAGAAGACCTTCACGTTCCTGAGATGGAGTGAAGAACTTTCTTGCAAACTCTGCTTGAGCGAAGTGTTTGATCTTACGGAGACCGGGTTTCTCAGAATAGTTTCTTTAGAATTTTCCTTAACCGGTTACGAGACTTTATTTGTGTTTCATATCATCTTGGATTCGTATCTTAGTTGGGACGTTGCTTGAAGTTTGCATTGATATTTTTGGTTTTGTATTTTTTTTTTTTTATTCTTGTTTTTATGTATATGTGTATTCATTTATTTATTTTTATACAGGGAGAATTACAAGTACATGACGGCTTTCAGTATTTGCGTTCAGGTACACGCTTCTTTTGGGGAACTTGATTAGTAAGGCAATTTTTTTGTAATATGGTTTTATCCATTGTCTCTGAATTTGGCGGTGGATATTGCGTTGTGCATTTTTTCATTTATTTAGGATTCCGTTATAAATTCAAAAAGTGATTTCCGGAATGTACTTGAATGGATAACTTGTATTTGCTTTATAACGAGTTCTTGAAATAATTTATTTTTTTCAGTTACACAGTTAATGTTAATGAGTGGTTCTTGGAAATGTCAAGCCACCTTTGTTATTTGTTTTCGCCGATTTGATAAAGAAAAAAAAATGGAAGACAAGAATTAAATTGGAATAACAATGGTAGCTTCAAGATACTTAGAATGCGCAGAGATGCTGTTTTAACGAGCAAAACACCGCAAGATTTACATCTCTTGCCTAATAGAATGCATCCTGGAACCTGAGATAAATAACGAGGTCAGAATGTGCACAAAGGGACGAAATCAGACTGAGAAAGGATTAACGAAGTCGAGTCTTTCAAATACTTAAGAACAATGATAGCCTGTACAGGTTCTCCAGAATATGGAAATCAAACAATGCGCAGGCTGATTAAGGTCTGGAAATCAAGTAAACTGAAATAGCATAAAAAAGTATGATTATACACATAAACAGTTTTGCTGTACGGACATAATTCATGGCACGACAATAAAATACTATCTAAGTTAGCTTTGAGGTGTTAGAGAACGGGATAGAGTGAGTTATACCATATTTTCTACCATTTGTTCCGATATTTAGATAAAGTAAATATGAATCGGAGGCGAGTGGATGGCTCGAACACGTCCTTCGCACCACTCCGGAGAGAGCAGCACGTGATGACGACAGTTGGGCTTCTGTGGAATTCAGGAGATTTGGAAGAACCAGACTTACTTAGATTAGAACTATGGAATAGAAGGCTGCAGATTAGTGGAGATTTGTGGAAGTGGAAGTACAGAAAAGCCACGAGATGCCCTTTGCGTTCCATGGCATTATTATTATTATTATTATTATTATTATTATTATTATTATTATTATTATTATTATTATTATTATTATTATTATTCCTGGATTTTGGACATTGAATGAAATGTATGTCCTTGTGTTTGAAGAGGTAAGAATTTCCCAAGTTGTGAAGAAAAACGATTTATTTTGGTAATATAAAGTGTATTTACACGATGTTTTAACTTTATATATGTATATATATGTGTATATATGTGTATGTATATATATATATATATATATATATATATATATATATATATATATATATATATATATATATATAAACATAGTCCTTTGAAATAAGGAGTCCTTTGGAAAGATTTTCAAGCCTGTAATTATGCAACTTTTAAAAACTTTGTTAGGGATTTCAATTACGGGATAGATTTTAAGGCATTCGCCATTTTTCACTCCTCCGTTATCCACAGGATTAGTCTTTTATTTCATTTATTTATTCATGAATTCAATGTTATTTTTCGCGATTCCGTTAAATCTCATCTGTGATACCACAATTTTTGTTGTTGTTGTATGTGTTGTTGTTGTTTTTCAAGCGACGCCGGTGATATTTTCTGTTGCTGATAGAATTCTTTGTAAAACTGATTTTTTGGAATGTTAATACTGGAATGACTTCATGTGTTTTACGATCTAACGATGCACGTACGCGTTTGTTATATACAAGTTCTGTATTCCTAAGACGTAATGTGTGTTTTTTTTTCCACTTTTTGCTTGCTTTCACTATTTTATTGTCTTTGTTTTTGTTTTCATTATTTTATTGTGTCTTTGTTTTTGCTTTCATCAATTTATTGTCTTTGTTTTTGCTTTCATTATTTTACTGAGTCTTTGTTTTTGCTTTCATTATTTTATTGTCTTTGTTTTTGCTTTAATTTTTTTTTATTTTTTCTATTTTTAACTTGAAATTAATATTTAAATAAAAAAGTTTACTCCATTGAATAGCATTATTTTTCCAACATAGGTTTGTCGTAATTATTTTATTCTTAATATTGAATGGTGCAATGCATTATTTCTAAAATTTAAAAAATGAGATCATGTTTTAAATAACTTTTCTCTTTTTTTTCAGGTAAGCATTCGAATAAAATCGATAATTTTCCTCAGTGGAATTTTCTACGTAGAGAATCAACAATTCAGGTAATGTCTGTTTAAGTGGATTTTCAAACATGTAATACTTCCCAGATGATTCGTCAGGAAGATTAATTACAGTATTTCGTTGAGTACAGCGTATTATTGAGTCTTCTTGCAAATGAATTGCATTTAATTAGAAGTCTAACGCAGTTGGTTTATAATATTCCTTTTATTATTGATATTATTTTCGTTTCAGTTTTAGCAGACCGAAAAATGATTGACTTCGCTTTTAAAACAGGGACGTATTCGATAATTCCAACTTTTGTATATATGTAATTCTTACGTCTTCATAAACGCTAAATTAAAAACGTACGTTTATATCATTTTCGTTTTCATATCTCTTATTTTTATTATTTTATAATATTTTATATTTATTATTTTTATATTTATTTTCGTTTTTATATTTATATTATTTTCGTTTAATTTTAGCAGACCGAAAATTATAGTTTTCGCTATTGAAATTTTAGCGTACACGATAATTCCAACTTTTGTATATATATATATAATATATATATATATATATATATATATATATATATATATATATATATAATTAAATAATTCTATGTCTTTATAAGTGCTAAATTCAAAATTTATATTTAAATTATTTTCGTTCTTATATTTATTTTTTATTTTTATATTTATTGTTTTTAGTATTTTTTTATGTATTTAATGTTTATTGTTTTTATTATTTTATATTATCTTCGTTTTAGTTTTAGTAGACCGAAAAATTTATATATATATATATATATATATATATATATATATATATATATATAGTTATATATATATATATATATATATATATATATATATATATACAAAAAGTTGGAATTATCGAATACGTTACATTTTCAACAGCGAAAAACAATTTTTCGGTCTGTTAAATTCAATGCCTGCTAAATTCCTGTGTCTTTATAAATGCTAAATTCAAAATTGAAACCGCGACGAAAATAGCGAGACATCAAGATTAAAACGTTTCGTAAAAATACCGTAGACTTTCTTCGCGTTCAGCCTGAGTTGGGGGATTTTAATCTTCGCCGACAGATGTCAGGAGCTTACGGCCCAAGTCTTCAGGTGGTGTGGTTCTCCGGTAAGCCGTGATGAAGACTTGCACCGGGGCCAAAGTGCGTTGACATCGCGCTTACCGCTTAGGAAGAAGAATGGGAAAAATAAATGCCAGTTTAATCAACATTCGTTTCTTTTAAGTGTTGTTTAATTATGTTGTTGCATCTCATATACCTCAGACTACGAGAACAAAGTGTAAAATATTCTCAGGCTTTCGGGAGTCTTGAATGCTTAGTTTGCGAGTGTTGGATTCGATATGTTACTCTTTTCTTTTAATAGATGCTTCTTCGGGGCATGTTTTGTATGCATATACACACATACACACAACACACACATATATATATATATATATATGTATATACATATATAATTTATATATATATATATATATATATATATATATATATATATATATATATATATATATATATATATATATATATATAATCTTCACACAATCACTTGTGGAACAGAAATAAATTTCTGACTCACATCAATTGAAAGGCCAGGGTTCGATCCTGACGTGAGTCAAGGAATATATATATATATATATATATATATATATATATATATATATATATATATATATATATATATATATATATATATATATATATATATATATATATATATATATATATATATATATATATATATATATATATATATATATATATAATGTGTGTATGCATTTGCCTGTATATAGATATACGGTAAAGTATAAGAATTTGTCTCGAAGCAATGTACAAATTCATACCTACATACATATATGTTCAATATGTGTTCAATGTATTTGTTCCATCAATTATTCATTCAGATTTTTTTTATTTTTCCATCAATATTTTTGTTTGCTCAGTGCGTGGGAGAATAATATCGACGGCGTTTCTTTCGTTGGCCGAGAAAACTGGCTCATTAAGTTTGAATGCACACATTTAACTTGTGGTAATCCAGGCGATTATCTAAGGTAATTCATTATTTGCACTCCCTGTCAGAATAATGAGCTGGGTGGGATTACTCGCCCCAAGACCTCTGGTTGCGATGAGTTTGCCAGAAGAGTAAATTAAGTTTAACAGAGGAACAATATTTCCAGTTAATGTTATTGACATTGTTTTAGGTGATGCTGTAAGATTATTTATATTAACATTTTCCTGTTGATTCGTTTTTCATCTTTATGGAAGACTGCAGTGTTAGTGATTAGAAGTATCCGTGGGTAAACAGTTGTTCTGTGTCTGTCACACACACATACACCTACGTACAAACACACATACACACATTATATGCAGTTGCTGTTATTTCATTCATATTTTTGTTTTATTTCCCTTTCCTGCGTTTGTTGCTGTACGTTGTAATTATTTTTGCGTGTGTACCATGGTGTAGGTTCTACCATTATTTATCTTTCTTGTTTGTTATTCTGCTTTCAAGCAGATTGATTTGTAAAGGGAGAAAATACCTCTGTTTATGATGAGTATTTTGGTCCGTGAAGAAATATCGTCAGTAAATTCTCTTCTTGACGGATTTAGAAACGCCGAGGGCCAATCGATTATGAGAGCATTACTTCATCGTGAATAATCGGTATGTGGCTTTGTTTGAGAGTAGAATTCCATAATTTCTCTGAATCTGCTCTTATAGAGTTCACGCCTACAGAATCACGGGAAACCAAATATCTACAGTTTATTTTATGAATGATTAATTCTCTTTAGTGTTCTGTCATATAGTTTGGTTTAGTCAGTCAGATTTTCGTTACGGAATCACCTTCATATAGCCTTTATATATATATATATATATATATATATATATATATATATATATATATATATATATATACATCTATATAACTTTCTCGTTAGTGTATAAAGCTTCCCCATTTGTATGCATGTGTGTATGTATATGTACAGTACATATACATATAACTACTTGCATACATATATGTTTATAGGCACTTCTTTTAATATGTGAACTTATGCATGGGATGAGGTTGATGTCATATATATATATATATATATATATATATATATATATATATATATATATATATATATATATATATATATATATAACTTTCTCTCTACTTAAGGATTAATATTAACCTTCATTTTAACATCTCAAGATCTTTCATAATCCTTGACAGACAGCAGTTGAATAGAGTTTTTCAAATTTCATTGTACGTATGCCCAGTCGTATTTTCAAGCGGCTGAAAATACTGCTCCTGGACTATGCAATACCTCATCCAAAGCATCGTTGCTGATATTAGCAGCAATAATTCCGCTTCCATAGCAACTCGTATGACAAGTATTTTGACTAATACACATTGCAATGAATCGTATCTTGTGTGTCCGAGATATTCTCGTGAAGTGAATAATGACACTTGTGATAATAATTGGAGCACTGTAATACTATAAATCATAACAGCGCAGTTATTTAATTATTGAACAGTCTTGATAAACGTCAGGCTACCTTTCAGACTAATTAAACGTCAGATAATATATAACTTTTTTTTTTCTGATATTGGTGTTATGTGCATCACGAACATAATTACATTGCTTTTGTACGCAAACTGCATGTTGCATTTCCATATTGTCAGTTGTTCTTTAGATAAGTCTTTCAATATTATTAGCAGAATTATTCGCTATCTTTAGCAGTTGTGTCTCCAGAATGCAATATTATTATTATTATTATTATTATTATTATTATTATTATTATTATTATTATTATTGTTTGAAATATTTATTTTTTTATCATTTATGTCATACAAATACAACTCATATTACACATATGAATAAACTAAAATGTATGAAATTATGATATAAGTAAATGCCAAAATATAACAAAATGATAAAACAGAAAAAATAAACGCAAAATAAAGACGATTGTTATTATTATTATTATTATTATTATTAAATTATTGCATAAAATATTAACATTATTAATAGTTATATAATTGTTTCACTTGTTATGCTAAAAACCATATAACTGATAAATTATTATTATTATTATTGTTATTATTATTATTATTATTATTATTATCATTATTATTATTTCTGTAGTTATTATAATTGTTGCAGTTGTTAGTACTCAAAGCCTATCACCACCTATAGCTAATAAATTATTATTATTATTATTATAAATACAATTTCACATTTTATAAAGTAATGTATTTTAACTATAAAAGGAACTTTCGGAGTTGCTCAGCTCCTTCTTCAGCTAACTTTTAGCTGAAGAAGGGAGCTGGCTGAAAAAGCTCCTGAATTTATTTATCATTTGTAAATACATTACTTTACATAAATGTGGGATTTTGTAATATATTCACGGGATTGTGAAGATTTGCATTATTATTATTATTATTATTATTATTATTATTATTATTATTATTATTATTATTATTATTTCCGTAGTTGCTATAATTGTTGCCTGTAACCATCCATAACTAATACTATCATCATCCCTTTTTTTCTGACACGAAGATAGCAAGATTATCATGTCATATTTACATGGTTATTTTACGAGTTTTTTCCACCCCTTGAATCGTTAAAAAAATATGCCATGCTCACAGCCACTCTCTGTTATATGCGAGAATCGTTCATATTACGAAAAAAACAAGTTTGTGTTGTCGTAATGGATTTAATTGCATTACTGAACAAATTCATCGGTGTATTGATCCTGCGATGTGTGTGTTTGAATTTATTGGCATTCAATATTTTGGCTCCTCATATACTACAGTCATTAATTGGATCTATCTATATTAGGCCATAGTGGAGATATGTCAAAAATATATATATATATAGCCTATATAGTGTATGTTAATTTACTGACTGTTATTAACATTTTCTTTATTCTTATTATTAATATTTTATTATTGTTGTTGTCAATGTAACATTCTCTGTTATTAACCTTTTCTTTATTGTTATTATTAACAGTGTATGTTAATTTACTGACTGTTATTAACCTTTTCTCTATTGTTATTATTAGCATCGTATGTTAATTTATTGGCTATTGTTAACCTTTTGTCTATTGTTTTCTATTAAAATTATTTTATTATTGTTGTTGTTACTGTAACATTCACTATTCTTAACCTTTTCTCTAATCGTTATTATTAATATTATTTTATTATTGTTGTTCGTACTGTAACATTCTCACTAGTCATAGTTATCACATTTTTATCAAAGGCTTAGAATCATCATTTCGCAATTCAAAATGTTCATTTTTTTCAGGACATTGAAATTCGACTGAAAATAAATGCTTTCATAGTAATAGGCTGAATTATGTCTCCTAAAATAAAGTCTGTCTCTTCTCTTCCCTCTGAATTGTT
Source organism: Macrobrachium rosenbergii (assembly GCF_040412425.1). Taxonomy (NCBI): domain Eukaryota; kingdom Metazoa; phylum Arthropoda; class Malacostraca; order Decapoda; family Palaemonidae; genus Macrobrachium; species Macrobrachium rosenbergii. The sequence continues at coordinate 33,940,762 of NC_089791.1, read as the reverse complement.
AAATTTGCTTGATGGGAATTTTTTGGTTTACCTAGGTATGTACCTAGGTATGTCTCCCATTTTGATATTTGAAAGTGTAATGATTAATTAGAAGTTATGTGATAGGAGATTTTCAAAGTATAAATTTAGCCTTCCAGTATTCTTATATAATTTCCCGTTCTGATATTTTAAATTGTACTAAATAATTCGAAGTTATATGCTAGGAGATTTCCAAAGTATAAATTTAGCCTTCCTGTATTCTTATATAATTTCGCCGTTTTTGTTGACAAAATTATATTTTCAGATGACTAAGTTATGCTATTGTGCCGGCTTTGTCTGTTCGTCAACACTTTATTCTGTCCACCCTCAGATCTTAAAAAACTACGGAGGCTAGAGGGCTGCAGATTTGTATGTTGATCATCCACCCTCCAGTCATCAAACATACCAAATTGCAGCCCGCTATCCTCATAGTTTTTATTTTATTTAAGGTTAAGTTAGCCATAATCGTGCTTCTGGCCATGATATAAGACAGGCCATCACCGGGCCGTGGTTAAAGATTCATGGGTCGCTGCTCGTACAGCATTATACCGAGACTACCGAAAGCTAGATCTGTTTTCGGTGGATTTGATTATACGCTGTACAGAAAACTCTATTGCACCGAAGAAACTTCGGCGTTTATTTTATTTGTTTTTTTCTTCGTTCGGCTTGTTGGTTTGTCCGTTCATGGGCGAACAGTGTAGCGAATGGTCAGCAGATTGTGGTAGAATGGCTCCCTGCAACAATTAATAAAAAAAAGAATATGACTGTACAGGGGTTTGACGTTGGCAGATGTGCGCTTTGTACAAGTTCTTTCTGTTGTTACTGAGGCGTTAGATATTTATCGTTCATTTCACCTCCTCCTACTGAAAATGAAACTGGGATTCAGTATTTTACTAAGTGGCGTTTTCAGATATTGTATATAATTCTCAAGTATAGATGCTCTATTTTGCATTAGCTGTCATTTATTTGTATATAATTCTTAAGTATAATTTCGCTATTTTACATTAGATATCGTTTATTTGTATATAATACCCAAGTGTAATTTCGCTATTTTACATTAGATATCGTTTATTTGTATATAATTCCAAAGTAGAATTTCACTATTTTACAATAGACATCGTTTATTTGTATATAATTCTCAAGTATAGTTTCGCAATTTTAGATATCATTTAATTGTATATAATTCCCTTAGTTGTATATAATTTCCCAAGTATAATTACGAGATTTTACATTAGATATCATTCATTTGCATATAATTCCCAGGTATAATTTCGCTGTGTTACGTTAGATATAATTTATTTGTATATAATTCCCAAGTATAATTTCGCTATTTTACATTAGACATCGTTTATTTGTATATAATTCTCAGGTATAATTTCGCTGTTTTACATTAGATATCATTTATTTGTATATAATTCTCAAGTATAATTTCGATATTTTACATTAGATATCACGTATTCCTTGTATCGTTCTCATGCTGCGGTGATAAAATGCCGCGTCTTGTTGTGCATTTTTTTCGCAATTTTGTTTCAGTTAGAGTATTTTGCATTTCTTTATATGATTTCTATCTTAATCTGTCTGTTGCCTTTGGCTATTTCCTTACAGGTAACTTTATGAGTGGCTGTTAAATCCGTCAAGAACTTTATTTTAGTTTTCGCAGTTTAATATTTCTTGTTCGTAAGCTGATGTTTTCATAAATTTGTAATTGTTTTCTTCTCATGAATCTCTCTCTCTCTCTCTCTCTCTCTCTCTCTCTCTCTCTCTCTCTCTCTCTCTCTCTATATATATATATATATATATATATATATATATATATATATATATATATATATATATATACACACACAGAATCTGTCCCGTAATATAAATAGGAATATTTGCTGTTATTGTTATAAACTGCATATACAAGAGATTATTCAAGTGTAAAGGGTATCGATAACATCAGCTTTAGCTTAGGAAACCTTTTTAGAGCCTGTAGGTGTTATACGAAAAGAATTATCGGTATAAATACTACAAATGTGTGACACAATATTAAACTGAACAAAGTCCCTCATTTTCAGACAACGATCAACTTCTGTAATATAGAAAGGCAACTATTTGAATTTTCGAGTTATTATTATTATTATTATTATTATTATTATTATTATTATTATTATTATTAGGATGCCTTTCACATATTCCTACTGGTCAAATACCAATTAATTGAAATAACGATATTATTATTATTATTATTATTATTATTATTATTATTATTATTATTATTATTATTAGGTGCCTCTCATATATTCCTTACTAGTCAAATACCGATTAATTGAAATGATGATGATATTATTATTATTATTATTATTATTATTATTAGGGTGCCTCTCATATTATTCATTATTATTATTAGAAATGCGATATTATTATTCATTATTATTATTATTATTAATTGAAATAACATTGGTTATTATTATTATATTATATTATTATTATTATTATTATTATTATTATTATTATTATTAATTAGGGTGCCTCTCATATATATTCCTACTGGTCAAATACCAATTAATCGAAACAACAGTTTTTGTAAAATGCTTTTGGATGTTTTCGAATCGATCACTGTTTTCGTCCGGTCTGCATCATTCAAGGAATCGAGAGGGCCTGATAAACGGACTCTGACGAAGCCGAAGAAAATCCCCTAAAAGTGCGGTGGCGGCGGCGTTGCCGTAAATACAATCAGCATCATAACGACTCGTAATTGGTTCCGTGATGTGTATACGAGCAACTAACCATTTTCGCCTGGATGCATTCGTGCCACGTCATTGGCATTCGTTAATGGGGGACCGGATAGACTAACGAGGCTCTCCTGGGCTCCGTATCAAAACAAGGGCCTCATCGGGGTGATAAATAAGCCATCACATTTAACAAGGTAGATAATAAGCATTATTACCCGTCCGGACGGAGTGCTTTTTCCAAGCAGGCAGGGTCTTTGTTGATTTCGTCGCCGTATCAGTCCTTATCGCCATTATTAAAGGATGAGGCAGAATGCACAACTGACATCAGGTTTTCTTTTTTATTTTTTTCTTAATTTTTTCCTTTTTTTTCTTAATTTTTTTTTTTGGACGAAGCAGTTGTGAGGAATTTTATTGGCTACTTCAAGTTTCTAATTAGTTAAAGGGGAAATTTCATTTTGAACGATGAAATTGCTGCCGCCCAGAGAATGGAGGAGGCAATTCAAGGCGCCGTTTTCGGAAATATGTTTTAAGCAGCTCGAACCTGAAGGAGAATTTGGATTATATATACACACTATAAATACGCGGACACTGGGGTATTAGAGTAGACCCCTAACAAACAAAAATTGTTCACGGAAAACCTCACTCATCGCCTACGATGAAGTATTTTCGATTTTATTACAGACAAGGAACATTTATAGGACTCATTGTTGTTAACTTCATAAATATCTATGAGAAACCGCTGCATAATTATGTTTCTTTTGTCTAACTTATTTACTTATTGTCAGGTCAATGTCTTTCTATTTTATTGTGATGCTTCCCTGTTCTATGTAAGAACCCATTTTGGCATCATACATCGAATCCCAGTAAAAGTATTTTCTGTTTTTTTCTTTTATAACACCGTAACAATTACTAATATACATATCTTTATGTTGTTTATAGCAGTTGCCAGATAGTTTACAAAAGTCAACAACCATTTCTTTGAGTAAATTATAAATTATCCTTTCTTCATGTTATTAATCAGATTGCCTTTACATTAGACATCCACGCACGCTCAATCTTTAATCAGATCATTAAGCAAACTGACCTTTAATAATTATGTATTGAGTAAATCCTCCGTTAATACCACAGCTGGCGATTCTTTTTCTTACTGACACTCATTCGAGCATGAATCGATTCCGTGGTCAACACGCAGAGAATTGCATTTAAGGAAGATTCAGCTCAGCGAAGTAAAAACCAGAGGTTTAGGTCCTAAAGACTTAGATTAGGATCATAATGGGGAAGAAGAAGAAGAAGTTCTCGTGAATGGGAAGCTTTGTGTCCTTTGGTTGTTTGTGATTCACGTTTCCTTTTTCTTCCGTTCCCTGCGTTTGTTGCAGAGGGATTCCGGTGTTATATTGTTATTGTTTTCTTTGTGTCTCTCTCTCTCTCTCTCTCTCTCTCTCTCTCTCTCTCTCTCTCTCTCTCTCTCTCTCTCTCTTACATACATACATATATGTATATGAATTAATTTTTATTACATCACCGTGATTTATACACAAGCATTTTGAAGCTACAAATGTCGTTTAATAACCAATTCGCTCTACCTCGGAAATAATATATACAGTACAGTATATATACACATTATTTCCGAGGTAGAGTGAATTGGATATTAAACGACATTTGTAGCTTAATGCTTACATATATGTATATGTATATATATGGGTATGTATATTATATATACATATATATACACATTATATATGCATATATATACACATATATACAGTATATATATATATATATATATATGTGTGTGTGTGTGTGTGTGTGTGTGTGTGTGTGTGTGGAAAGTATATTATCAAGTCAGTGGTTTCTTTTTAGAAGGGAGAAGAAATAGGAGTACCGAAGTATAAATTAAGAGTCAAAATCCAAAGTCAAAACACCACAAGCAAGAACAAGGTAGTACAAACATATATATATATATATATATATATATATATATATATATATATATATATATATATATATATACATATACATACACAAACATTAGCGGGTGCTTGTTGTTTGTGTCTATTTGGTTGAGTATTTTTTTTTTTAATCAAATCCAACCGCTGAGTTCATTTCCTTGATTTAAAAAGCAAAAACTAACCTCTAATCCTCAACAACTGACATATAAGAGTAGATATCAAATGTAGAAGTCCAGTTCATCAAACCCCGTGAATTATGATTTTTATTTTAGTGGGTGATTGGTGATGGTAAGACCAGGGGAAAACTTTGAAAACTCAGGAAGGATGTTTTGGGTTCCAATTAATCGAAATAGACACAGAGTTTTTATTCACAAAATTAATGCATACGTCCAAAGCACAGTGACTTCCAAATCACTCGACGGGAAGCTTGCTTAATCAGGCGAAAAATCCTATTGTCTCACTACTATCGCTATCATCATCACTAATAATGATAAACAAATAACTTGTCATCAGTATTGTTCATAGCGGCAGATAGGGGCAATGACCTCACTAAGTAAGAGAGATGATCTTTGCGAAAAGAGAAGTCTACGTCACCAAGTTACACCCCTCCCCCCTGGGGTCGGGGGTTAGTGCCGTCATTGCGCCTCATGCGGTGCACTGTAGACATTACTTAAGGTTCTTTGCAGCGTGCCTTAGGCCCCTAGCTGCAACCCCTTTCGTTCCTTTTACTGTACCTCCTTTCATATTCTCTTTCTTCCATCTTACTTTCCGCTCTCTCCGAACAATTGATTCATGGTGCAACTGCGAGGCTTTCCTCCTGTTACACCTTTCAAACCTTTTCTGTCGATTTCCGTTTCATTGCTGAATGTCCTCACAGATCCCAGTGCTTGGCCATTGGCCTAAATTCTATATTCAATTCAATCAATTCAACCAAATTACACCCACCGGTTTCATATGAAATCCCAAATGATAATCTTGTAGATACCTCATAAGCAAATGAAAACTTTATATACAAGCGTGCATCAGACATTGTATACTTTGTAAAGTAACAAGTTGAAGGAAAAACACAAACTTCCATCTCTAGAACTTGGAATTGTTCATTTTTGAGAAGTATATTAAGATTTTCAAAACGGTTTAATGGCTGACAGTGCGATCATTAGGGTGTGAGATGTTATTGTTATTTAATTTCTTGAAACCAAATTGCTGGGTTGGGGAATAACTTATCAATTATTAGTTCCTTTCGGATGGAAGTCATTTCGAAGGTATGCTGAACTGGATATTAAATAATGAAAGGTGGTTGGAAAATCTTAAAACCACAAATTTGTGTGAACTTGCAAAAAAAGCTCGTTCAAAGTCGGCTGTCTATCATCGTTTGTAAACCGAAGGCCCAGGTTCGAGTCCTGGTCGGGGCTGAAGAACTCATTAATTATAATTCCCTTGGGTGTAACTCATTCCTAAGGTATAGTGAACTGGTTATTATATGTACGATGTTTATATATTTGTATGTACAGTATATATATTATATATATATATATATATATATATATATATATATATATATATATATATATATATATATATATATATATATATATATATATATTATATGATATATATAGATATATATATATATATATATGTGTGTGTGTGTGTGTGTGTGCGTGCGTGTGTAGCCTGTACACTTATTCCTGTAGGTGTGGGTGCGCGTGCTTGTGTTCGGGCTTACTTTTATCCATATCATTGTCATGGAACATCATATTCTGTCATTTTTTAAACCATCTGCATTTCTGGTGAAAGATGACATTACAGTATAATTAGATATAATGACCCGTGATTAATTTTTTGATGATATTGTTTTTCAGTTGATGCAATCGGCAAAAATAATTGGTTGTCATTGTCCTCGCTAATGCAGAGAAAATTCAACTTTATGTGAACTGTATTGGTTAATGATGTTTCATTGTATAAGTGATGTAGGACTTTTAATGGTATGACCTGTTTTAGGCTTTTGGAATTTAATGCAGCTGCCTTTAGGTAGAAAATGCTGCTAACTTTTTAAGCAGAGATGTTGCTTAGTTAAGCAAATCTATCTTGTTTTTCCTCGTAGGGAGTAATTTTCTATAAGCATTCATATTAAGCTTGTACTGTGCGGTTTCGTTCAAATGAAGGGGTGGAATTAGTAGTGGTATTTGGAAGCGAAAGGGAATGGAACGGAAACCCCTTTGGCTCACTCTTCTCATTGAGGGAGGAATCCCTAGGCTAAGACCTCATGTTTACCCAAAGGCGCCCCTCCTCGTCCAGGGTGCAACTCATCTCGACGATGCGTTCCATAGTCTCAGAACAAGAAGCTTGCAGCGAGATGCGTAGCCCTGTACACGAATTGTTTAACAACCTTTGTTTGCCATCGTAGTAGAAAGAGTGGTTAAACGTGGGCCAGGTAACGAGGCAGGTGGTAAACAAAAGTGTGGCGTTCGATGGCGGGGAACCACACCACCTAGATCTCCCACTTCTCCTCCTCAACCCTTCCTGCTGAGTCTTGCATCTTCGTACTTCAACGCCTTCCTCCCTTCCTCCTCTCCCCCCCTCCCCCCCCCTCACCACTCGAAGGCCAAACGCATCGCACACAATGGCCGCGACGCATAACGGCGTCATAATCATCACCTTTGAGCTTTCAGCGTTGAAGGGCAGGAATTGTAACACATTTTAAAAGTGGCCTTAGGACACGGGTTTCTCCTACAAGGTGTAGGTGTCATTACATATGCAGGGGCTTTGCGTTGCACTGCATGCTATGGCGTTCGCCTTGTGTGTTTTTATTGCGGATTTCTTTGGATAAAAGGGTTGAAGGAGAAGATTTTTTTAAGCTGAAGTTAAAGAAGTGCTTATCTTTCGATTTTTATTGCGAATGCTTTGAAGTCGAGAGTAGTTAAGAAATTGAAACGTTCTAGAGGTTTTCCTGTTTTCAAATGTTTCTTCTTTCAAAAATTATGTAAATTATTGTAATTTGATAACATTATATGTATAATATATATATATATATATATATATATATATATATATATATATATATATATATATATATATATATATATATATATATATATATAATATATATATATATATGTACGTATGTATGTATGGATGTGTGTATATATGCACATATATTTACAGGCACATTGTGTGTATAACTCTCCAGAATATCTGATGTGAGTATCAGACCACCAGAATTCTATAATTTTTGACAGTGTCACAACCAAATTACGTTTTGTACTTCCAGAATAGGACTGTGTCATGTAATTCAGAAACGATTGAAAGATTTCTTATTTTATTTTTTTATGGGGTCCACCTCCTCGTAAAGAGAGTGCCACAACCAAAAGACGTTTTGTATGCTTCAAAGTAACTCGAGGATTGTTTCATGTAATTCATATTTGAAACGATTGAAAGATTTCTTATTTTATTTTTTATGGGGTCCACCTCCTCGTAAAGAGAGTAAGATTTGTACAGACATTACACACAGACAATGTTATTCTGTAAATAACACCCACAAATACCTTCCCCTCAACTAGGTGCCGTTTCAATCTAACGTTTATCCTGAGATGCAAATACACTGAGCGCTGAGAGAGCGACCTCTAATGGATTTTAGAGAGGAATGTATTAAGGGTAGGGAACCCTTTGGGTATTTTACTGTTCTTTTTAGTTCTTTTCTCTCTCTCTCTCTCTCTCGAGAGAGAGAGAGTAGCGGCGCTTCAAAGATGTACCTATGAAAGTCCTTTCTAAGTGCTTTATTCTTGCTCTGGACAGAATAGCTTAAAAGTACAAATTCGTTAGTGATAATCAAGAGTTTTATTTCTTTGATGTGAAATGTTATAGATTTTTGTTTTTTTGCGCCATATTCGTTTGTCTTTTCAGACTTTAAAGGTCATGGCAATTGGATTGTGTATTTTTGCTCGCTAACTATGTTTGTATGTTATTGAAATGATCAAATACTTGGAGTTGTTTATTCTGTCTATGATATAAAAAAAAAAACTTGTTTGTTTGCTTACAGTCTATTCTGGTCGTCAGTGCTCCGATTGATACTATTTTGTACGGATGTCTGATCTTATCAGGAATATCATTGCCGTATTGTCTTTTAAATCTGTTCATTGGTATTTGCATTATTAGTAGAAAATATATGTAGTGTTAGCTAATGTATACGTTTTTCCCTAATAATGCTAAGTTCTCATAGCTCCATTTCCACATCGCTGTCCTAAGAGTACATTCTGTTTTATGCCTATAATAATAAAAATTCTAAACCAACAGTACAGAAAAACAATTTTACGTCAAGATATTTTGGTTTCGTATCGACTAGCTGATGCCGAGTAGAAATTTCTATTGAACGCTCGAATATTTTCCTTTTTTTTTTTCTGATGATATTTAAGGGGAATCAGCGGCTGGTTATAATGGATTTCTTTGCTTAAATAATAATAAAAACACATTTTAAGAAAGAGTCAGGAAACAGAGGAAGGTAGAGAAATCCCCGCTGATAAAAATGGTTGGAAGGCGTGCAATCAAATCGGTTGATGTTTGTCCCATTATTTTTTTTTACTCACAGGCAATTTGGGATATCCAACGTTCCATGAAACAAATATGAAGAGCAGAAACTTTTTTATTTTGAAGCATGAAATCCTAGATATTTAAAGAATCTGTAACGCCATGACAAGTCAAAATAGACCTTAACTTTCCTGGCGAACTTCCTGAAAGTAAAACTATGATAATGTGCAAGCACAGAAGTATGGAATTTATTTGAGAAAAATTATATATATATATATATATATATATATATATATATATATATATATATATATATATATATATATATATATTGTATATATGTGTGTAATGTAAATTTTAGTGCCTTAACTTTTACAATAATGCCAGACTGATACTGAAGAAAATTAAAGATTCTGGAACTTGAAAGTGTGACATCATTCCACCTGTAGGGATTAAGGTTGCTGGCTCTCTATACAAGGCCAGTAGGATGTTCAAAACCCGTAGGCTAAGGCAATACGATTGGTAATGGCAGTTCTCTTGAAATATACATGTGGAAAGCAGCGAATCTTCATTATTGTAATGATAGTTATCAGAAAAAAGATGACAAGAATTTCAGGTAATTATGCTATAGAAAAACCATGTCCCTAATAATACTTCGTATCTTCTCGCCGTCGATGGTATAGTCTTGAATGATGTGAAAAAAATATATATATATTTACAGTCAAAAGCAGTAAAAATTCTGTCGATCACAGAATATTTATTAATAGAATTTTCTTTTCGATATGACTGCATCTTTGTAGATACACTTGTGCAGTGTGACAAGACAGGTTTGTTTTTGACGTGATAATTGTCCAGTAGGTACATATATTTTTGCAATGTTTATTTATCGTGAAAAATACGTGTAATTCATCCTTACTGGTCAGTCCACATCCTCCCGTTTAGTTATTTAAATTGTTGATTTTATCCATTGCATTGATGTCAATGCAATGGATAAAATCAGCTGCTTGCTGAGTGTGTACCAGTCTTAAATTCCCATCGTTTACCAGGACAGGACTTTGTAATATCCAAGACCCTCTTATTTTGCCGGCTCTGGAAATCTCAACGGTGTGTGTAGAAGTCTCTGATTTTTCCGCGAGACCTGCATTGTTATGGCAGGATTGGCTGCTTTCCAATGATTTGCCTTTGTACGAGAGATTTCAAACGAGTATTGATGATGGAGAGTGACATCAAGACCGGAGTTCTGTCTCTCTCTCTCTCTCTCTCTCTCTCTCTCTCTCTCTCTCGGCCTCAGCGTTCCGATATTTTTACTCTGAGTCTCTCGAACGCGGAGAGCCTGCCTCGAGTGTAGTGTGTCATGTTTGTGCTTGCGTGCGTGCGTCTGGGTAACTGCTTGCTTGGGTTCTTTCTCGCTTTGTTTTTTTATTTGGGGGAGGGGATTTTTTTTTTCGTTTCTATCGCTGTAGCGGATATTTTTGTTCTTGGAGTCGTGATGGATATAAAGTTCTCGAGAGATTCTGGCAATAACATACGATGCGTTTGAGTGCATCGGATGATTGTTATACAAGATAATATCGAAAAGATCGTGGTCGCATGCTTGCTTCTCTCTCTCTCTCTCTCTCTCTCTTTCTCTCTCTCTCAGAAGTCAGTTTTATAATTGCCACTTTTATACCTTTTGGTCTGACAGACTATTTTATTCTGTGTATTCTTGTCTCGCTTTCATCGATCTGCAGGCACGCCGTTTCTCCCAAGCACAAACATCTTTACAGCAGCGTATTTATATTACACGTTTTCTAGACTTTGCGGTATGATTATGGAAATACCATTTTTCTTGTATCAATTTATATCTCCTGGTCACTTTCCACTATACACACATGTGCATATGTATATATATATATATATATATATATATATATATATATATATATATATATATATATATATATATATATATATATATATACATATATAATATATATATATATATATACATATATATATATATACATATATATATATATATATATATAATATATATATATATATATATATATATATATATATATATATATATAAATATATATATATATATGCATATATGTATGTATATATATATATACATATATTAGATTTTTATTTATTATATTATATATATATATATATATGTAACACACCACATTAGATTTTTATTTATTGATTATATATATATCGTTATAACGGCCAGGCAGGTTGCCGGAATTCTTTAACATACTCAGGACGGGGCTGTCAAGTGACTGACGGCAGATGCAACAAAACAAAGGAGGGGAAAACAACAAAAACAATAAAATGAGCTTAATATTGATTTATTAACAATATTTACAAGTGGTCAAGTCTGCTTAAAAGATAAAAACATAAGTACAATAAAGGCCAAAAGGCGGCACTAAACAAAATCAGTTAAACAGTAACTTATAAACAAAAGTAACTGTAAACAAAAAAGAGGCAAAATAAACAGCAGCAGGCAGAAGAAAAAAAAACCAACATACGTCCTCCATCGGGTCACCAAGACAGCCCTCAGCTGCACAACAGGACAAGACCCACAAACCAGAATACCCCGATGGAGACGTCAGGACAGCCTCACGCTGTCATCAAAGATGAGCAGCCAGTGGTCACACTACTCATGGTCACACCCACCTCTACGACGTGCTCCACTTCGTAGGCGTGCTCCAATTTGCTGCTCAAAAACCGACCAACGTCGACCCAAAAACTGCCTGCTGCTGCTGCCACTGCCGCTACCTTCGCTGCCCAACCAGACCCGACTGAAAAACGGCAGCTCACCGACGAGAACATCAAAACAAAAAAACTTGAAGGTATGAGGCAGCAATTCACAAAAGGAACGAGCGGGAACCAGCAGTTCCGCAAAACCATCATAACGTGACAATATATATGTATATATTTATATATGTGTGTGCGTGTGCATATATATATTATTTGTGTATACGGGTGTATTTTTAATAGCCTCTATGAGTTCGTAACTTCTCGATTTCCGCACACTCGGATGCACTTATCACCAAAACCTGTGAATCCTCAAACAAGGAATTGTATGTGAGGGATATTGAGTCACCAAAAGCTGTGAATCACCACAAGGAATTGTTTGTGAGGGATATTGAGCACACACACAAACGCACACACACATACACACACACATACTAATAAGAATGTGGACAATACCAGTGCTTGGTTTGATATATTAAAAGTTTTATAGATAAAATTAAACTAAAGAGACTAGGATTTCCACTTAGCCCACTTGGCTTTGTAGTTCAGCTGGCTAAATGGCAACGAAGTTCACCAGGCTACGTGGATTCGAATCCCATCAGGGACGAAAAGGACTTCTTCTTGTCTTTCCCATTGGGACTCTGGGATTGTGGTGACAAGCCCATTCGAAACGTATATGAGGAAATCGAAAGGTTATTAAATCATCGTGTGTGTAAATGAAAACTTTTGAATATTCATGCTCGGTACAGATATGCGTCCGCATTTCTTTTTCCTTATTAAAAAAGCTCTCTCTCTCTCTCTCTCTCTCTCTCTCTCTCTCTCTCTCTCTCTCTCTCTCTCTCTCTCCCTAACACCCCCTCTACCCTCTCTCTCTCTCTCTCTCTGACTTTTTCCCTCTCCTCCTCCCTAACATGCCGTCTGCTCTCTTTCTCTCACCTCCTCTCCCCTTTCCTCTCTCTCTCTCTCCTCTTTCTCACTTCTTCCCTCTCTCTCTCTCTCTCTCTCTCTCTCTCTACTCTCCTCTCTCTCTCTCTCTCTCTCTCTCTCTCTCTCTCTCTCATATTCCAGTAAAGAGATACTATCTATTGTCGAAGGGAATAGTGAACGTAGCATATATAAGGTAATTGTGCATCTATTGTTTTCATTTCTCCTGGGATGCCTTTCCAATCGTATATAATTTGAAATTTTCATTTTGTACCCCACAGTACATTTTCTTGACGTTTATAAATTAGATTATCCAGTTCTGGTTTTCGTTTATACATTTATTTCTGCTGGAGAGTTGATCTTGTGGATCTCTTTGTATTAACCTCATGTTTTTTAGTTTTCTGTAAAAGAAAACTATTGAAATGGCTATTTCTCTGTCTGTCCGCACTTTTTTCTGTCCGCCCTCTGGTCATAAAAACTACCTAGGCTAGAAGGCTGCAAATTGGTATGTTGATCGTAAGCCATCCAATCATCAAACATACCAAATTGCAGCCGTCTAGCCTCAGCAGTTTTTTTTTTTTTTTTGGTTAAAGTTAGCCATAATCGTGCGTCTGACACTGCTATAGGTGCCAACAACACAGGCCACCACCGGGCCGTGGCTAAAAGTTTCATTGGCCGTGGCTGAGGGTTTCATACAGCATTATACGCTGTACAGAAAACTCGATCTCGCCGGAGAAACTTCGGGACATTTTTTACTTGTTTTATTGCTTAGCATATTCAAGAAAATGTTTAAAAGTTTTGGTACGGTTCTATACAATTTATCATTTATTTTTGCATTTCCACATAGAATTTTGGAGTATTGGTTGAATACTGAATATTGTAGAATGATATTTTTCAAGATGGTAATCTTACATTATTCAAGATTCCTTGCGTATATTACCATGATCACAGCTCATAGATATTCCGTCTGTCTAAAGAAAGATGTTTTTATATTTTTGAGGTTTTTGTCTCAGAAGGTGAAAAGTAGGATACATAGAGAGAGCATAAATAGAAATAGAACATAAGAGAAAAAATAGTAATACATGGAAATGAATATTGAAATGTTAATTGTTGTGCGCTAATTATTCCAATTATTATGATAACTGGTAAGTTTTAGTAAATTGTTATAGCTGCAAATTACCTTAGCAATATGCAGAATTTAAAGGAAAATAACAATATAGGTCGTTGCAAAGACAGAAACGTTATTAAATTTCTGATATTTTCAAAACACGTAAGATTGAACATCTGTTCTTTGTATTAGAGCAAAAATGGCAGCGTATTATTTGAAGAAAAGTTAGTTTGTTTTTCGATGTGATAAGAAATCTTCTCCCTGAAATCCTCGTATGTAATTGGTATTTTTTTCCCCCTTGCCAACTTAACTATTGAGGTTTTTTGCACATTGATACACAGATAAAACCAGCTTTGCTCATTACAACCTTTGGCCTGACCATACTATTTCTGTTTCCCAGGTGTAGAATTTTCCACAGCAAAATGCTTAATGATATGAACGTCGTCTTGAAATTACAGAACGTGAAGTGAAGAGATTTTAACGTTAGCATAAACATGCTTGTTTACGAAAGGTATCTGCAAGCAAAATAACAACATCAGCGATTGAGGATATCCTTGAATTAAGGTTATTGCCGGACGTACCGTAATGATGATGATAATGGGATTCACCGGTTTTGCATCCAGGGGAACTTATTCCAAACAAGGGAAGGAGAAGGGACGGAGGGGTGAAGGGACGGAGGAGGGAATCGGGGTGCACTTTGCAAAGGCAGAGTTTCTCAAATTGGTGAATATCGTGCTTCGAGTTTTTTTTTTTTTTTTCACTTATTTCTTAAGCCCCCGTGAACTTTTCAATCGATGTTACCTGGAGGTTTTCATGTGTCTGACGAATAAGTTATCAAATAATCAGTCATATTTCCTGCTGTAATTACTAGAATTATTTGCCTCTTG
>NC_089791.1:33830887-33920887 GCF_040412425.1 Macrobrachium rosenbergii | reverse complement strand
TCTAGGTAAGTTGCATGAAGTGTCAAGGTTGTTGGGAAATATAATGTTTTCTTTAGAGGAGAAGTGAGGTTGTTGGGAAATACGATGTTTTTTTTAGAAGAAAAGTGAGGTTGTTGGGAAAGATAATGTTTTCTTTAGAGGAAAAGTGAGGTTGTTGGGAAATACAATGTTTTCTTTAGAGGAAAAGTGAGGTTGTTGGGAAATATAATATTTTCTTTAGAGGAAAAGTGAGGTTGCTGGGAAATATAATGTTTTCTTTAGAGGAAAAGTGAGGTTGCTGGGAAATATAATGTTTTCTTTAGAGGAAAAGTGAGGTTGTTGGGAAATATAATGTTTTCTTTAGAGAAAAAGTGAGGTTGTTGGGAAATACAATGCTTTCTTTAGAGGAAAAGTGAGGTTGTTGGGAATTATATGTCTTCTTTAGAGGAAAAGTGAGGTTGTTGGGAAATATAATATTTTCTGTAGAGGAAAAGTAAGGTTGTTGGGAAATATAATGTTTTCTTTAGAGGAAAAGTGAAGTTGTTGGGAAATATAATGTTTTCTTTAGACGAAAAGTGAAGTTGTTGGGAAATATAATGTTTTCTTTAGAGGAAAAATGAAGTTGTCGGGAAATATAATGTTTTCTTTAGAGGAAACGTGAAGTTGTTGGGAAATATAATGTTTTCTTTAGAGGAAAAATGAAGTTGTCGGGAAATATAATGTTTTCTTTAGAGGAAACGTGAGGCTGTTGGGAAATATAATGTTTTCTTTAGAGGAAAAGTGAGGCCTTTTCATCAGACAGTAACTGACTTATAATATATATAAGTAGCTACTTGATGAATGGAAATATTGACAACAGCTACTGAAGTTCGAAGGTTTTGCTCAATCGGCAGTCTGATTTACTTACAAGGAGTTGAAGAAATGCCCTTTATGGCGAACCTGACAGAAAAGTAATAAATAGTTTATTGATTATTTGAACTGCATTACATCCTTATTTACAAGTATTTGACATATTAACAAAGGTAGGGATTTTAAATGGAATCAAGTGGTTATGTAACTAAACTAAGTGTTTCGTCTCTGTGCCATTACATAATTTTCCATCGTTATGGAAAACTGGAGTAGGGGATATGGTGTTAGAATTTTCTATGTTAAATTCAGAATGTGAGTATGGTTATTAAAAGGAAATTTTGATATACTTAAAATTCATGTGGTTTAAACTAGTTTTTCAGGTAATTAACTGAGGAAATGTAAACAGTTCTGGTCTATTGGCAATTGTTTGGATTTATTTTGTAATTTTTTCATCAGACATGATTCCTTTTTAGCAGCTACTTATGAGTTCTTTTTTATTTTTCCACTTTCATTACTTAATTACAGTATATGTCTTAGCTGGTTTCCGTAGTGGATAGTAGGTAATGTAATTACTTTATCTACCTGTGTTAACACTAGTCATATTTGCCACCTACAGTTGTAAACTTCTTTTGAAGATGTAAATATAAAACCAGTGCTAATTTTTAAAAAGAACTTTAATAGGTTATGCACTTATTAGAACTTAGGTCTATAAAAAATAATAAAAGTAATTTTGGTCTATAAAATAATAACAATAATTATTGGCTGTTATATGTTTGTTTGCATATTTTAAACTTTTTTTTTATAGACGAGTTTTGAAATAATAAAAGTAATTTTGCTCTATAAAATAATAACAATAATTATTGGCTGTTATATGTTTGTTTGCATATTTTAAACTCTTTTTTTTTATAGACGAGTTTTGGTATCATAGTCTTTTGTTTTCACTTTTTTCTTCGTCCCTTTTTTTAAAGGACCACCATTTTTCTTTTCGGTTCTTTCCAACTTTTTCTCCAATTTCCTTTTCTCTCTGGAACATTTTCCACATCTTTTGTGTTTCCCTTCAGTCCTGCTCTGCTTTTATCTTTTTCCACTTACTTCGCTGTACCCTTTTGCCATTTTATTTCTTATCTTTCCATTAAACAACAAAGGTTTTTTTTTTTTTTTATTTGAGTCCTGTTTTTCCTCTCATTTATGCATATATAGTAGTTTCCCCTCCATCGTCTCCTTATTCTAGCGGTTATTAATTTCCACCTTTCTTCTGCTTTCGTAATCCCCTTTGTTTGTTTGAAGCAGTCGCGTTTTTGTAGAATGCGTCCTCTTCATATATTAATGCTTGCCCTCTCTCTCTCTCTCTCTCTCTCTCTCTCTCTCCGTTTTGTCCTTTTTTCCTGACGGGTTCTTCTTCTTCTTTCTTCTTTTCACTCTCCCTGTCTGTCTCTCCCTCCTCCGCGTCTGTATCATACGCGTCTTTCCAATGTTATCTCTTCTTCTTCTTTTACAAAGTGGACCTGTGGCTCTCTCTCTCTCTCTCTCTCTCTCTCTCTCTCTCTCTCTCTCTCACACACACACGGGATTTGTTCGTCCGCATGATGTGATTTTTGGAGGATTTTTCAGCCTTTCGCTTCTGAATTCAGGATTTATTTATCTCAAGATATCGAATTGTTTGTGGGGGGGTGTTTGCTTGCGAGATAACGAACTAGTGGGCGATATTTGCTTGTTGGATTCCAAGTTGCATCTTGCAGCACAGCGCAGATTCTTGATTGTTTGTCTTTTGATGTATTGTGTTTTTGCTGGATGTGTGTGTGTGTACGTCCGCTTCAGCCAGATTACATACAGCGTGTATCCTCGGCTCTCAAGTGTTTGTTGTCAAAATATTCCGAGAGAGAAACAGCATCTGTTTCTTGCAAACTTCGGTTCTAGATTTTACTCGTAATTGCTATGAAAATGCTGTTTACCTTACGAGTGCCCCGTGCGTTGCAACTGATAGGATGCTTCCGCTGTGTGTTTATGTGTTTTGATGATGCCCTTCTGCCCATCCCTACGCGCTCCTGGAGGATGCTGCAGCCTCTCCAACTTCTCGAACGGATTTCAGCGACAGGAAATTAAATTGTTCCAGTCTCGCAAAACCTCCTCCAACTCGCATCGCTGTATTATTCGCTCGCAAAAGTCGCTTTTGATTTTTCTAGGCTATTGACAGCCCCCGTACTGTTGCTCCCGGTTAAGATGACTTAAGTTTTGGCTTATGTTCCATATATCTGTTTTTGTATTTGTTTTGAGTTCAAGTTCAGTGTAGGAAATTGACATTTTATTTTTTTGTAGATTTATGTCTAACGTAGAGATTGGGCAATTTAGGGTATTCAGTGTATATGTCCTTATGCTTTAGAATTTAATTTTTTTTTTTTTATTAAGGAAGATATTTTCTAAAATTTTATTTTTCATTCACTTTGAAACAAAGGTGAAACTTATGATTTAGAATTTTATTATTATTATTATTATTTTTTTTTGCATTAAGGAGGACATTTTCTAAAAACTTATTTTTCATTCACTTTGAAACAAAGATGAAACTTGTGATTTAGAACTTTAATTTTTATTTTTTATTAAGGGGCCATTTTCTAAAAATTTATTTTTCATTCACTTTGAAACTTATGATTTAGAATTTTATTTATTTATTTATTTATTTATTTATTTTTTGCGTTAAAGAAGACATTTTCTAAAAATCTATCTTTCATTCACTTTGAAACGAAGGTGAAACTTATGATTTAGGATTTTCAAACTTATGATTTAGAATTTTAATTTTTTTTTTCATTAAGGAGGATATTTTCTAAAAATTTTTATTTTCATTCACTTTGAAACAAAGGTGAAACTTGTGATTTAGAATTTTAATTTTTTTTTAAATTTTTTTTATTAAGGAGGACATTTTCAAAATGTTTATTTTTCATTCACTTTGAAACAAAGATGAAACTTGTGATATAGTATTTTAATTTTTTTTTAATTAAGGAGGACATTTTCTAAAAATTTATTTTTCATTCACTTTAAAACAATGATGAAACTTATGATTTAGAATTTTAATTTTGTTTTCATTAAGGAGGACATTTTATAAAAATCTATTTTCATTCAGTTTAAAACAAAGGTGAAACTTATGATTTAGAATTTTAATTTTTTTTCATTAAGGGGGACATTTTCTAAAAAAAATTATTTTTCATTCACTTTGAAACAAAGGTGGGTGAAACTTATGATTTAGAATTTTAATTTTTTTTTTTTTCATTAAGGAGGACATTTTCTAAAAAGTTTATTTTTCATTCACTTTAAAACAAAGATGAAACTTATGATTTAGACTTTTATTTTATTTTGTTTTTTTTTTGCATTAAGGAGGCCATTTTCTAAAAAAATGATTTTTTCATTCATTTTGAAACAAAGATGAAACCTCTGATTTAGAATTTAATTTCTTTTTTTATATTAAGGAGGACATTTTCTAAAAAGTTTATTTCTCATTCACTTTAAAACAAAGATGAAACTACACCATCTTGAAGGGCGTTCACTCTCCCTGACACTCCGTTACATGGCAGAATTTACTTGTCCATCAGTATGGCTGTTCCTTGCAACCTGTATCACGGCGGTTACACGTCAGGAGGAGCCTGACTTAATGTCCCTGTGATCTCCCTAGCATTGTCGTCTTTATCCTTAGACATTAGGGGGGAAACAATACGGTGCCATTTACATATGTATACAACTATGCAAATACCGTTTCTGGGGAGCAAGCTGGGGCCATCCCGGCAAAGTAGGTGTATCCACTTCTCCATCTGGATGGGATTTGCAAGAATAGGAGAGCCGCAAAAGCCCGTGGAAATGGAGCAATAACAAGGTAAAAAGTAGCTTGCAACAAGGGTGTCTGAGACGCACCTGAGATAGCGTCAGAATTTTCAGTAGATTTTGTGTTTCCAGACCTCGTTTTATTTAACTGTGTAATTTTTTTATATTACGTATTTTGTGGTTTCGTTTCGTGTTGCAGAGTTATTATTTACATTTTTTTCTGTTTATACTTATTCGTAAAATTATCTCTAACTGCAGTGTTATGTTCGTGATTCAGTGCTTATTATTATTATTATTATTATTATTATTATTATTATTATTATTATTATTATTATTATTATTATGTAATAAAAACCACAGTTATTATAGTAAACTATATAATTTATTATGATTAAAATAAAGCTATTATTATTATTATTATTATTTTATTATTATTATTATTATTATTATTGTTGATTTAAAAACACGAGATTGTGATTATTATCTTAAACAATATAATTATTTTTATTATTATTATTATTATTATTATTATTATTATTATTATTATTATTATTGTGCAATAAAAATCCACAGTTATATATTAAATATATTATTATGTAAAATAAACTATAAAATTGTAGATTTTTATACAGATTGATTTTCACGAGATTGTGAATTTCTTATTATTATTATTATTATTATTATTATTATTATTATTATTATTATTATTATTATTATTATTATAGATTTACATTTTTGTTTTCGTTTCTCTTTCCTCTTCATGTGAGCCTTTTGGTTCCTGTTGCGTTCAGGCTGTAACTTTCGAACTGTGATATTGCAAAGAAATCATTCCTATCACAATATCCACGACACTTGTCGTCTTTGCAAACGCGTAGCCAAACACCGCTCCCATATTGTTTCATTCAACATGAATTATGAAAAAGCAAGCGTCCCACGTATCTTTTCACGAAACATCATTCCATTCAGCCATTCCCCCTCTTGTTTTTGAAAGAGCCGGGTGCGGTGCAAACAAATCGTCTGTATTTAATTTAGTTTAGAAATTTCAAGCAGAGGAGGGGAGCACAGTTCCCGTATACGCAGGGTGACTGCATATAATTTGGTTAGATTCTCTACGCCTGAAGCGCCGAGCTTTTTAGTTCTGTAAAAGAAAACTGTTGTTGTGCCGGCTTTGTCTGGTCCGTCGCACTTTTTTTCCGTCCGCCCCAGATCTTCAGGCCAGAGGGCTCGATTAAAGAAACTTTGTTTGTCTCCGCGCTCTTTCTGGAGGCTGAGGCTAGAGGGCTGCAAATTGGTATGTTGGTCATCCACCTTGCAATCATCAAACATACCTAATATCAGCCCTCTAGCCTCAGTAGTTTTTATTTGATTTAAGGTTAAAATTAGCCATAATCGGCTTTCCGGCAACTCTATAGGACAGGCCACCACTGCGCAGTGGTTAAAGTTTCATGGGACGTGGCTCATACAGCATTATACCGAGACCACCGAATTATAGATTTATTTTCGGCGACCTTGATTATACACTGTAGCGGCTGTACAGAAAACTCGATTGCGCCGAGGAAACTCAGCCGCATTTTTTATTTGTTTTCCCTTTTCTCCTCTATATTATCTCGGTTTGATTTTCCATTTCTCTTCTGCACTTCCGAATGTTTCTCTTGCAATGTGTCTTTATCTTGTGCGTTGTAATAGTAATATTCTTGGTAAAATTTTAGGTAACAATTTTGGCAATAATTTTCTCAGCTTTGAAGAATTATTCTAATGCCAGAAATTGTGTTAGATTTTAAAGCTACTGTTTTCGGTCCCCCAGCAAACTCTCAAATACAACAAATGCTCGCTTGTTAAAAAATTCTTGTCGGATGAAGCCACATAAGGTAGTTGTATGGCTGTGCTTTTGCAAAGATGACAGCTAGTTCGAAAAATTTAGCCCCTTCTACAGCTTAATGATGTTTTATTTCTTTGGAATATTGTTATTGCAAAGTCAACATTTGAAAATAAGAGCACCTGAAATGCTCACATGAAAGAAAACATAAATAACACAACATAAATGATAATAATCATAAAGAATAGAAAGATAATTACCATGTACAAAGCATTACACCCAAAGAGCAAATATAGACAGGCTGTATACTACTCGTAGAGAAGGAGGAAGTGGACTAATCAGCACAGGAGATTGAACTAACATCGAAAGCAGAGCACAGGGGCAGTACTTGGAGACCAGTGAGGTCGAATGGCTAAGAAGTGCATGGCAGAGGGAGACCTTATCAATGACGATGAAGGCCCAGAAATATATAAAGATGAAACAGCAAAGACGAGAATAGATGGTGGTATAGGAAACCCATGCATGAACAGTTCATAAGACAAACTAAAAGGTGGAACCTGCCAGTGGTACTAGAATGGGAACTCAAGAAAGAAACAGAAGGAACGATAAAAGCACCTCAAGATCGACCTGTAAGAAGATACATCCAGAGACCAATAGATGCAAGCAATAGACCCAACCTAAATCTCATCCAAGTGTAGGTAATGCAGTGTAAAAGAAGGGGCCATAAACCACATTGCAAGCGAATGTCCAGCACCAGCACAGAGTAAATGTAAAAAAAAAAAAAGACATGGTGCAGTGGCAAAAGAGTTCTTCTGGAGTCTGTGCAAGAAATATCAGACAGCGTGCAGCAACGAGTAGTTTGAACAGCAACCCGAGGAAGCAGTAAAAACCGAGCAAGCAAAATTACTCTGGGACCACAGTATCACAGCTGACGGGGTGATACAAGCACATCGACCAGGCTCGATTCTGATCGAGAAAACGAAAAACAAAAGCATCACGCATAGATGTCTCAGTACTGTGGTACTCAAGAGTGGAGGAGAAAGAGAGAGAAAGTTGGAAAGCACCAAGACCTGTGGACTGAGTAGAGAAGGCTGAGGGAGGTGCTTTTGGAATTAGTGCCCATAATCATCGGAGCACAAGGCACCTTACAAAAATTTCTGAAGGGAAGCTTAATTGTGCTGGAAGCCGAAGTAGCCCCAGGACTCATGGAGAAGTGCGTGCTACTCTAAAAACTGAAAAGCATGTTTCGTAAGATAAGTGATGGACCTCAAGAAAGCAAGATGCAACCAGGAACCCCACACAGTAAACTACCAGTCTAGATAGACTCTGACAGACAAAAGATAATACACACACACACACACAACACACACACACAATAATAATAATAATAATTTGCAGCAAAACTCTCTCTCTCTCTCTCTCTCTCTCTCTCTCTCTCTCTCTCTCTCTCTCTCTCTCTCTATATATATATATATATATATATGTGTGTATATATATATATATATATATATATATATATTATTTTTATATATATATATATATTTATATATATATATATATATATATATATATATATATATATATATATATATATATATATATATATATATTCTATAAACATATGTAAAAAATAGAACAAAGAAAGATGACCAAGTTTTTTTATGTCTTACTTCACTGGAGGGTAGTCGTCAAACTTCTGCGGAGATTATGGTGGGTAAGATTACCTCCTCTGCCTTTCTGTCCCCTATGCTTCATCTCTCCTAAAGTTTTGTCTGCGCGTAATTTCTTTCTGGAAAGGAATGCCACGAATAGATTCCAGTGTGTTTGAAGTTCATTACAATCTGGCTAATTTTATTATTATTATTATTATTATTATTATTATTATTATTATTATTATTACTACTACTACTAAATTTTTATCATCTTTTGTTGTATGTATTTTTTTGTGTGGTTAGATAAGTTTATTACAATCTGGTTATTATTATTATTATTATTATTATTATTATTATTATTATTATTATTATTATTATTATTATGAATTTGTATCATCTGTTGTTGTATGTATTGTTTTGTGAGGTTAGATAACTTTATTACAATCTGGCTGTTATTATTATTATTATTATTATTATTATTATTATTATTATTACTTATTTATGAATTTGTATCATCTATTGTAGCATGTATTGTTTTTGTGTGGTTAGATTAACTAGTTATCCCGAGTGCTACGATCATTTGCTGAATTAATAAAATGTGTTTTTAAGCCCATCCTCCTTAAATGTAGCCATTTATTCAAATTGACTGGTAAAAGCAAAATTGTTTTATATTTAGGCAAGCATCGGCCAAATACAGGAGACTGGTGCACGTGCGGATATTACCGAATTTCCATTTCTACCCGAAATTTATTCGATCATTAAAACTTGGGAATTATTAGTCGGATATTGCACGCACCTAATTGCAATTTAATACGTTTGCTGTTATTTGAAAGGATATTCAACTTAATTGAACGCAAAAGACTATAATATCAAAGTATTCGGTAATGGAAACTTAATCAAATGGTTTTGCTTGCATTTATAAAGTGATATTTTCATTCACGAGGACTTTTTGCTGTGCGTTCTCTTGCCTGCTCTAAAGAATTGTCTGTTTGCTTGCGAGTTTCTGTATGTTTGCTTGCTTGTGCGTTTTCCTCTCTGCCTTTCCTTTTACAGCCGTCTGTGAATCTGTATGCTTTGCTTGTCTCTTGCTTTCTCTGTGTACATACATACATTGTACACACACATATATATACGTATATATTATATATGTATGTATGTTTATATACAGTATATGTTTATATATATATATATATATATATATATATATATATATATATATATATATATATATATATATATATATATTCATTCACTAACGGGGTGACTCACCAAAAAAAAGCAAAGACGATGGTCACTGCCATAGTCATACTCTACTGCTGAATCGTGGATGAACCCAGTGCAAAAAACTGCTGTTACCCCATCAGCTTCATACAGCTCCACAGAAGGCTCACCAGCATTGCGTCGAGACCACCCCCACCTCCACACACTGCACATTTGTTACTGTCCTGCGCATACTCTCTCTCACCATGAATGTTGAAACCTCACCTTCCTAAATGCCTCTTTCGTCCCATCTGTCCATTCCGGGTTTACTGTTCTACATCCTCTTAATACTCCTTAGCACTTCTCGTCACTCTGGGTTTTACTCTCCTTCATCCTCTCAATCCTTCTTAACACTTTCCATCAAACTATCACCCTCTATTCTTGCCACATGATCAAACCATCTCAAAATAGGGTTTCTTGTTTATCAGGTCAGTGTTGCTAACCCTTTTATTACTTCTGCATATCTCCACTTTTCTCACTCTATGGTATCTTCCTTAGATTAGTTTGTTCCGCACTCCCCCTCATACAATCCAAACCTGGCTCCCATAGACACTCAGAAATCTCCTCCAAATCTTTTGTATACATCCTCCAGTCATTCTGGCCTCACCTATTTTGAGGCTTCTCTTATCTTACCATCTTCCAAAATATCTACTGGCAAATATCTATAAGAATCTACTGCTTTCATTCTCTTACTGCCCATGTTAATGCTCAATGCTCCATCATCTTGTGTATTCGCGAGGTATAATGAACTGGATATCAAACGATGTTTGTAATTTAATATTTGTGAATGAAAAAAATAGCGCGGCTTGTGACAAAAATTCATAACTACTTCTATATAGTTGCATGACCTATATTCAACAGAGATTTGGTACTGCATGGTAGGAGTGTTTAAAGAAAGAATACTAATTATTCTCTGCTTAAGTTGGTTTATGTCGAAAACGTATTCCCACATTTACTCTTGAGAAAATCTATAACCCCAGTATTGTACGATTCTGTTCTACCTGATTCCTTTGCCATAAGCTTCTCTCCCCATTAAACTCTACATGAAAAAAAAGATATGCAATAAAGAAACGACCGTGGATCATTACGGAGTTTCTGTTCCTTTTTCGTCTGTGTGTGAGTTATACAAGTCGTTTAAAAGGAGGCGGAAAATTGTTACAAACTACTTGTGTTTAGTTGGTAATTGCGTGTAACTAGGAAGAGAGATTTATGACGGAAGCCTCTCTCAGATTACTGTTTTACAGGGGACCATTGCGTGCTCTTCCACGAGTTTGGTTCTCCCTTCAGATTTTAGCATTTAATAGGGAGGGTCTAGAATTGTTCCATCACATCTTTTAGACTGTTCTTATTGCAGTGGTTACGATATTCCACTAGTGAGCTGCCACTTAAGCTTGCATGTTCCTGAAAGTATTCTTAAAAAAAAAAATTACAGTAATGCTACGTATTTGCAGGATACTGTAAATCGTCTTCCTCCTCCTCCTCCTCCTCCTCCTCCTCCTCCTCCTCCTCCTCCTCCTCCTCCTCCTCCTCCTCCTCCCCTTTTTAATCTGATTATCTCGTAAAATAAATCATAACACCGAAATTCTCACTAGATAGTAAATCAGTGGGAAGTTTACGAAGTCCTCCAAAATCCGTATGCCTCTGCAATGGTGTTCTTTTTATCATTAATGGCAAGATTTAGTCAAGATGGAGGCTTTTTGGAGGAGTTCCTACATTTCAGGTTATTACGATTGTAAAAGGAGAAAACACCCATCAGGTCAGTGGTTCTTAACCAGAGGTGCTCGCACCCCCTAGTCGGTTCCTATGGGGTGCGAGGATGCCTGTGAATAATTAAAGCAAAATACATTTTTATATAAGCATGTTATTTTTTTCTGCAAAAAATAAAAGTAAAATAAAACAAGATAAAATGAAATAAATAATAATAATAATAATAATAATAATAATAATAATAATAATAATAATAATAATAATAATAATAGTTTTTTATTTCAGCAATTCAGCGGGTGCGAGGACTGACTGCTGATTTGAAAGGGGTGTATACATTGAAAAAGGTTAAGAACCACTGCATTGGGTGGAAATTGTGTTTCGATTTTCTTGTTACATAAGCATCTTGCAGACGAACAAGTTACAAAAATGTTTGGGTAATACGGACAAAATAAAAACACAAATTTCACTCAGTGGGACCTTTGCCTCCCATTATCGTGAACGTCTTTAACTTTATTATTATTTTTTAGTAATTGTTATTTTTTAAATGATTATTTTTAGCTGAATTGTTTATTTTTTTATTTTTATTGTTTTTTTTTTATTTTTATTGTTATTTAATGTGTTACTTATCGTCTGCTGATGATCGATTAATTTGTCATTATTTTGGCCGAAAATATGGACAGTGCAATGTAAAACTTTTTTTTTTTTGCTCTCTCTCTCTCTCTCTCTCTCTCTCTCTCTCTCTCTCTCTCTCTCTCTCTCTAACACAATATTATTATGTGTTGGACCCGACAAAGGCGCCCGACTCCCATTATTAGTTGTAATTTTGTGTGGCATTATAGGGAAAGGAAAACAAAGGTTCTCATCAGTTCGTACCCTACACATGCAGTAGCGAACGTTCTCATTGCCACTTCCCCCTTCCCCCTTCCGTTTTAGTTTTCTGTAAAAGAGAACTATTGAGATGACTATTGGTCCCTCCGCACTGTTTTTGTCCGCCCTCAGATCTTAAAAACTGCTGAGGCTAGAGAGCTGCAAAATGATATGTTGATCATCCACCCTCCAGTTATCAAACATACAAAATTGCAGCCCTCTAGCCTCAGTAGTTTTTATTTTAATTAAGGTTAAAGTTAGCCATGACCGTGCGTCTGGCACCGATATAGGTGCCAACAACACAGGCTACCACCGGGCCGTGGCTGAGAGTTTCATGGGCCGCTGCTGAGAGTTTCATAGGCCGTGGCTGAGAGTTGCATGGGGCGTGGCTGAGAGTTCCGTACAACATTATACGCTGTACAGAAAACTCTATTGCGCCGAAGAAACTTCGGCGTAATTTTTACTCGTTTCCTAATAATAAGGAATTGCAGTTAACTAGGGACTCCTCTTTGTATTGTTAACTCGTTTTTTTTTAGGCTCTGCAACTGCATAAAACCTCTAACATTGTCTTTTCACTTTGGCAGTGGAGTCCTGCGTGATCCCAGAAAACATAGTGGTTTTGTGGCCATGTTCAGCCCTTAGATAAGTTTTCTAGCCGGGAACATGTTTACCAGTCTCATTTTTCTTTTGGAGCAGACCCAATGAATGGCATCGCCAAATAGTCAGTTCTTAATGAGAGCCTGGAAATAATGGTTCCTAAAGAAACCCTTAACGAGAAGTTGAGAGAGAGAGAGAGAGAGAGAGAGAGAGAGAGAGAGAGAGAGAGAGAGAGAGAGAGCAACGGCAACTTTTCTTGCGCAAGAAGATCATCTCTTCGGATCATAAATACACCCAATTAGTTTATTTGGGTACGGGGCAAGTTTTCATCGTCCTCTTGTTGGGTATCTCCATATCTTCACCCGCTCCCCCTTTTTTTCCTCTGATTAAAACGTCTGGGAGGGTTTTTGGCCGCGGATTCCCAAATAACACGTTAGAGAAAAGAGCAATGAAGTGGAGCTCGGGAGACGAGAGTAGACAAATGTACCTTTCAACTCGCAAGCAGCTTGCGTGTCAGAATTTATTGGTTGTTTGACGGCACCCAGATTAACATCTGATAAAACTCTAAGAATCAGGAGGTTTCCTTCTCGCTCTCTTGATATCTGCTGACTTCGTTCATATATATATATATTATTTATTTTTTTTATCGTGGGTGAGAGAACATCGTTAGGATTTGGGAATATTTTGTCGGAGAGGCGTAGAGGTGAAGCGGTCGGGGGGTGGGAGGTGATAGCTTATCGCTTGAGCTCTTTAAGGAACCGGGCTCAAGTATGGGATTAAAATCGTGATGCCACCATATCATTAGATGTGAAACTTCCTGTGAATCATGGCAGGCTAATGAAAGGTTATCGCTCGATTGAATATACGATTAAACGAGGAATTACTATATCATGTCGGCGGGGAGTGGTAATGATAGCGGCTGCGCTGCGGTTCATGACTATATTAGCCCGTCCTTATCATTCTTCAGGTGGTCATTTCTCCTTCAGCCAAGCCTACAATCTGGTGGAACTGTGAAGTGGTTGCAGGTGGAGGAGGAGGAGGAGGAGGAGGGCGTGGGCTTGTACTACAGCATGCAATGGTCCCATCTTGACCTCAGGTCTACCATCATGTATTTGAATACCAACTTATTGCGCTATATCGCATTGCGATTAATGAAGGCTCCATTGTCTGGCGGTGCAGTCGTTTTTCGAAGGTACTTTTGCGCCCAAACGAACTTCGCCTTTAAATATCCAGTTGTTTTTTGTTTCTGGAGATTGCAGTAAATTAAACAAGATCAGCAGAAAAATTTGTTTTGTGTGTGTGTGTGTGTGTGTGTGTGTGTGTGTGTGTGTGTGCGCTCGCTGCAATAAAAATATGACTTTTTTTTGTTTTTTTTGTTTAGCGAGCGGAAGCTAAAGGGTGCGCTTGTCAGCAGTAAATGATATTAACCGACCATTACGAAAAAATGTCATTTGGCCGTCCATAATAAATCACTGTCGGTAATTTATAATTTCCTCATTATCCGAGGATAATTTCACACGTATTCAGTAAAACATTGGGCTGTTGTTATTTTTTTCTGTAATTTCCAGCGTGCTACATGCATATTCTAAATGATTTTTAAGCAGCGCAAAACGTGTATTATTATTATTATTATTATTATTATTATTATTATTATTATTATTATTATTATTATTATTATTATTATTATTATTATTATTATTATTATTATTACTGAATTTGTATCATCCGTTGTTTATGTGTTGTTTTTGTGTGGTTAGATTCACTAGTTATCATGAGCTTTATGATCATGTGATTATTATTATTATTATTATTATTATTATTATTATTATTATTATTATTATTATATACATATATATATAATGAATAAAATACCGATGTTTTATCCATTCATATATACTTATTATCTGTAGGTGAACGTTACGACCCATTTTAATTATTTAAAAAGCAAAGTATGTGCAATGATTTATATTTGTTAAGGCATTTTGGTGCCACACTAATCCAAGGTCTCTTGCGACGGGTGGACTGTGTGATTGTCATGGTATATATACTGTATGTGTGTATATATATATATATATCATATATATATATATATATATATATATATATATATATATATATATATACAGTATATATATCAACAAAAATTTATATTTATGAAGTTCATAATTCTAGAAAGCCTTATCAGAATATGTATGTATGAAATTAAAAGCAAAGAGAAAATAGTTCAACAACAAAATTCTGATAAATACAGGAATGCCAACATGATTTGATATTTGACAAATGAAAACGCGGACACAATAAAAGGCAATTAAAAAAATTCTAGTTGCATGCATCATGAAAATTACGCTGCAGTCCTTAAATTGACCTGCTTCAACGTCCGTAATATTATCAGGAAGACAGTTCCACAGTCTTACACTTTGGGGAATCTTTGAGTAGTCTTAAAAATTTTTGTGCTCCATGTAATTACTTTTAGGATTATTTCAGTAGATTTTAGGAAATAAGGGCCAATCAGTCCATTCGGGAACTTATTGAACTTATTATATATGTTTTTTTTTATTCAAAATGAAGAATTATTTTTGCTTTATGCTGATTTTGGAGTATCATATTCAGGTAAGGAAATAATTACCTGCGACGAAAACAGAAATATATTTTCATTAAAACCATTTGTTTGGTCATGTTGCCATGGAATAGGTGAAACCTACAAACGTTTGTGAATGAGCTGAGACAGGTCTTAGAGAATATTCTCAGAAAATGGAAAATAAAGTCCGCTGTAGTATGTATGTAGTATATTGCTATATACAGGAAGCTTTCGCCAACTTGATCAGTTGCCCTCTTCAGCCTGAAGGATTATTCAGGCTGAAGAGGCCAACTGATCAAGTTGGCGAAAGCTTCCATTATATAGCAATATACATACATATATACTACTGCGGACTTTTTTTTCAATTTAAGATCTCGAGAAAGTAATGACCAAATAATTCTCAGAAATATTCGATGTACGATGCTCCAACTGCCATATTCTGGGTGCTGGTTGTTGCCAAGGATAGTTATTCATGTGAATGGATGTAGGGAGAGCAGTAAAAGAAGGCATTAACCATGAAAAAAAAAATGTATGAAAAACGGCAGTAGCGGACTGGGCGAGCATCGAAATCTACCTGATTCGGGTAAGAGAGAAGCGAAGTCTCCTTATCCGGTGGAATAAGGTACACGAACAACTTGTCACTTTTTTTTCTTTTATTTTGTACGACACCACCTTTACGATAGACATTACTCCTAAGTTATTGGTATTTAACTTTTCTTTGCGTAGGGGGAAGTCTCTTTTTCTTTAACTTTGTTTGGGAGCTCGAAGTTACAGTAGCCTATCCTCAGGAAATATTTCTTAACTTTTCTCTTAGATTCGTTATTTAGATCATTTTTACAAAATTGCAGTTTTTATAAGGTGACGTTTAATGGCTAAAATAATGTCAGTTTGTTGATTCAATACTCAGACTTTTGATGTTTTCGATAAATATTACGCAAATACGGCTTTGGTTCTTGCAAATTTTGATAAGTACGTTATTACAAGCTGTTTAGAAATACAGGGAAAGCTAGGCGACAAATGTGATTATTATTATTATTATTATTATTATTATTATTATTATTATTATTATTATTATTATTATTATTACTGAATGTGTATCATTATGTAGTTAGGTTCACTAGCTACCATGAGTGCTATGATCGTGTGATTATTATTATTATTATTATTATTATTATTATTATTATTATTATTACTGAATTTGTATCATCCGTTGTTGTATGCATTGTTTTTGTGTGGTTAGATTCACTAGTTATCATGAGTGCTATAATCATGTGATCATCATCATTCATTATTATTATTATTATTATTATTATTATTATTATTATTATTATTATTATCACTGAATTGGTATCATCTGTTGTTGTATGTATTGTTTTTGCGTGGTTAGATTCACTAGCTATCATGAGTGCTATGATGATCATGTGATTATTATTATCATCTCTTTCAAAACATGGCGGCGTTACCTGCCTATCAAAACCTTCCCTGCTTTCGCGTGGGTTCTTGAAATGAGGAACGCAACATTTCTCATTTTTCCCTCACGCGAGATTACCCGTTACCTATTTTCTTTAGTAACCCCATCAGTTAGGGCCTCTCTCTATCGGCGTCAGCCCGATGACAGCCGAGGCGAATCGGCCTCTTTATATGTCTCCCCAGAAACGGCCGATGCACTTATAAGAACAGTCAATAATTACCTCAGCGCCGAGATAGCCAAAAGAAGTCATCCTTCCGCTCGAGTAGATTTTCATGTTTACGACGCTTTGTACAAATCTTCCTCGGGAGAGAGTTCGAAATGACTATCAGGGCGTGAGTCAAGGTAAAGTTGATGTCAGGTATGCGGGGCATCCGGAGTCTCCTGGGCACACCGGCGCACCTTATCTCCGAATCCATTTAACCTGTATTTTTATTGCTTGTCATTTGCTTTAAGTGGCGGCCCATAGGCACAACCGGATTTCAGAGTACCGGATATTTCGGATGGTTTCACTCTGACGAGACAAAAATTAAGCCCGCTATCCAGTAACGACGATAAGGCCAGTTAATAAAAATGCCCCCTCAACAAGGACCCTCGTCACTTCATTAGGGCGCCTCCGATTGTTCGTCAGAGATGGAAAGATAACGGAAACTCTATATCGCCGCCGCTCCCTCTCTCACCTCGGGGCCTCGGGGCGTCTGAGAAGAGCCGCCCGTTTCCCTCCCTGGAAGCTATGCTTCTCATATCCCCAAAGCCCCGAAACTCTAGAATCCCATTCCGACCTGCTCTTGAGAAACAGTTCTTAATGAAACGAGAAGCCAGCGCATTTGCGTACGTATGCGCGCGCAGGATTGCCCGCTCTCTGCCACATTCGCTAGTTGACTCCTCTCCTCCCTTAATGGCCAACCCTTTTAAGAGCCATCGGCAGTATCAAGAAGCCATTTGCGTGGTATGTGGTCTCTGCAGTCAAAAGAAGGGAAGCCTCCGGGGGGTCGTGGGGATGGTGGCAGGGGAGGAGGTTGATGGTAGGAGGGAAATATGAATACCAATGGAAGTGGGGTTTGAGGGCAGCTTTGAGGACCAATGCAGATGTAGTGTTTTCATCGCAACGACTACACGGTGTCGGCGACTTCACAGAGCGATCTGCTGCATTAGCGTTTGTCCTTGTAATAATTATAGATTTGTGTTTCCTGGGTCCCCTCAGGGAAGGGTTTGAGCACTCCATTATCGATGCCTTTCAACCGGTAATGTAGATACTCGTTGCATGAGGACAGATAATACCCAGATAAATATTTTACTGTTGCCTTATTTGCAAGTTGAAGTGTAAATACGCATTTCTTGCAATATTTTCTTGCTCCTTGGTTACCTGATTACTGTTACAACAAGACGGGTCGGTATCGTTCTCACTTTGCTGACCCACGTTCGAGTCTCCGACCGGCCAATGAAGAATTAGAGGAGAGAGAGTATATCTTAGTTTAACCAGACCACTGAGCTGATTAACAGCTCTCCTAGGGCTGGCCCGAAGGATTAGATTTATTTTTACATGGCTAAGAACCAACTGGGAATTTATATCTGGTGATAGAAATTCATTTCTCGTTGTAATGTGGTTCGGATTCCACAGTAAGCTTTAGGTCCCGTTGTTAGGTAACCAGTTGGTTCTTGCCGGAAAATAAATCTAATCCTTCAGGCCAGCCTAGGAGAGCTGTTAATCATAGTGGTTCGTTTTAAGGTATACTCAACTTATTGTATAACTCCATATATTCAGCTTTCACCTTATTTACTAACGTTTGGTTTGGTAAATGGGGTCGTTCATCATCCCTTCCTTCCAGTTTTGCATCGTTTGTGGTAGGTTTAATGACCATACAGCCCGTGATCTCCAACCTTTGGCAATGCCAAAACCTGTGTATAATTGCGATGTGTTTGATTTTCCATGGCTGGTTCACTTAGATATACTTCCTTATGTTTCTACATCTGTAGAATTTATTTACTTATTTGTTTCTGAGTAAGTACATTACTTTATTTCTAGCATTTTCTTTTTAAATATATATATATATATATATATATATATATATATATATATATATATATATATATATATATATATATATATATATATCTGAATATACTGTTTGTTTTCAATTCTCCCAAGAAAGTAGTTTAGAAAATCTTAATTTCCAGAAAAACCTAGGAAAATGTTTCCGATGAGTTCATCTCTCTCTCTCTCTCTCTCTCTCTCTCTCTCTCTCTCTCTCTCTCTCTCTCTCTCTCTCTCTCTTAATTATTAAAATATCGCAAACTACTGTACTGTACAATCTGCGCTCTATTTTCATACATGTATTCATGCAGGTTGGGTCTGCATATTTTATTTGTTTATTTTACACAGGTACACACCAATGAGCTCTCGGATATACCTATATATATGTGTATGCGCGCGGATATAGCTATATATATGTGTATGCGCGTAGCCATGTTTGTCTGCACGCGCATATAGTAATAAATTTAAAAAGGAAGAGTACGGTGTCTAGTTCCTCCTGAATAAAAGAGACATTTCTAAAATATCACAAGTGAAGCCCTTTATCCCTGTTCATTATTATTAACGTTCTGTCCCGCTATATCACGCGACTTCATCCCCACTTACCTATGTGGGCGTCTTATGCTCCGTTTATTTACGCCTCCTCAGTCTTTGTTGCCCGAGAGCAAATTCCTGAGATGTACGCTAGTATTGCACCAGGCCCGTTTTTTTTTTTTTTTTTTTTTGGCCATGCCCCTAGGTTGGGTTAGGTTAGGTTAGGTTAGATCAGATCAGTAAAATTTGAAGTAATTTGGGTGTGGAAAACGTAATGAGATTATTTTCAAGAAAATTCTGTAGTTAGTTTTTAAGATATGGCGTCCCACTTTTTCCAGGTTAGGTTAGGTTAGGTTGGGTTGGGTTAGGTTAGGTTGAATAAGGATACTTCTTGTAATTTGGGTGTGGGAAACATAATGAGATTATTTTCAAGAAAATTCTATGGGTAGTTTTTAAGGTATGGCGTCCCGCTTTTCACAGGGAAAGCCCACGGTAGGTTAGGTTAGGTTAGGTTGGATTAGGTCAGCTTCAATTGTGAGCCTTTTCCTAATTTGGGTGTTGGAAACATAATGAGATTATTTTCAAGGAAATTCTATGGTTAGTTTTTAAGATATGGCGCCCCCTTTTTTAAGGGAAAGGTCCCCGTTACGTGGTTACATCTCGGGAAAATGCATCCCGGTATGCGGTCACACCGAGAACCCTTAAGAGTGCGAATATGCGATCCTCTTTACCTTTTCTCCGTTGGGCAATTCTGTCGTAAATCCAACATCAGATTTTTCGAACCATCTTTCTCGACAGTTTATCTCAGTAGCTTCCTGTTCCCTTTCCACGAAGTACCTACACATCCTCACCCCTCAGTAAGCGCGATTGAACAGCCCCGTCGTACATTCCCACTTTACGTTTCCTCGACGCTTCTTTTTATACCTGTTAAGTCTCTTGCACAACTTTCAAGCTCGATTTTCTTTTCTCCTTTGTGGAAATTTTTCTCATAGTTTTATCATCAGTGATTTTAACAATTACGCTCCTTTTTGGGAGTCATAATTTTCACTGGAGTGTCTGAGTACAGTTCAGCCAGTCTCGTGATTTTGATTTATCATTCATTCCTGTAATTTGGTGTTGTAATCATTTCTTCGTTACATATTTAATCTTTATCTCTGCAGTGAGGTCGATAGTCTTCATACGAATGACTTCAGGCTGCTTTTTAAATCTAATTGCACATACGTATGCATGCATGTATGTATGAGAATTACAGTAAAGTTAGCTTCTGCAGCTGATTTCCTGTAGCCATTATTTCAGTCAAGATAATTACAATTTCTTTGTATGTCTGACAGCGAATAGACATTTCCTTGACGTGTAGCAGCTCAGCAAAAAAGACCAGCCATTCTGGCGACTCTTGCTTGAGAGTTTAGTTTTCTCATTTCCTTGAACTGTATCGCGAAATTGATTCGTAGTCAGAATCAGAGAACACAAATAAAATTTATACAGATATACATGACTTCACAATTTGGTATTTTGTTCAAGTCTATAAATGTAAAGACCAGCGCACAAATCCCAGTCGGTTGCTCTACTGTACGTACTCTTAAGCCCTTGATTAAACAATATATATTCATTGTATTCATTCCGGGCTTTGTGCAATTACTTACTCAGGTTTCATTCTTTGGTACATACCTCCCACTTCTGCGAACCCTTTTTGATTTACGGCCTGCATGTTTTATCTCTTTATCTTCCAAGTTACAACTGACTGTCGTTATTTTAGGAATACCGTTAATTTAGAGACTTTTATCCCATGTTTTCCCTGTCATTTTTTTTTTACCTTCAATTAGTATTAATAGTGCTTGATAATTTTATAAAAACATATTTCATTATCATCGGATTCAAATTCGTATGAAATATGCGAGAAAGTTGGTGAGAGTTACATTCAGCAAATCATTGATCATTCAGACGGTAAAAAAGAATGCATATGATAACGAGGTAATAAAAAAAAGGTATTAAAAAAATATAGCGAGCCGTGCTGTATTATATCAATGATATTAAGCTAAAAAGCGCCATCCAAAATGGTCCGGAAGGACCTTTTTATTATGGAATGTATCCTCTACCACTAGCGGATCCGGGGGGTGGGGGGACACCTGGGCACGTGCCCCCCCCCCATGAAAATAATGACAAAATGATAATATTGAAGATTTGGATAATAATAACATAAATGGAAATATAAAATGGGAAAATCTATTGTAGAAATAATAATAGAATTTGAGAACAAATCTCAATGATAACATATATATATACAGTATATATATATATAACATATATATATATATATATATATATATATATATATATATATATATATATATATATACAGTATATTTATATATATACATATATATAATAATATATATATAATCTGAAAATTGGTGCCCCCCAATCAAATTTTTCTGGATCCGCTATAGTGTCCTGTACTACGCTGCACGATTTAAATGGGCCTTCAACGAAATTTGAAATTTTCTTAAAGATTTTTCCTATCACGGTCCTGAAGTTAATATTTGCGCCGTCCCCCACAAATTCCGTAACCTTCCTCGAAACCGTCGAATGTTTTACGAGAATCTCCATCTTGTGGTATCTTTGATAACGTCCGTCGAGAATTTACAAAAGAATACTTTTTTTGGTGGGGGGGGGCGGGGGGAGGTAGGGCCTTTCATTAGCAATAACGAAACGAGCAACCGAGAAAAGAGCCATTTCTACGTCCCTCGATTGCATCACATAACTGTGTAATTGATACTCATTACCACTCAGGAACCGCACGGCTCCAACAACCCTTGTAATGCCAGTTATCATACTTTTGCCTCGTTTTATGATTAAATCATTTCCCGTCGGGCTGTGTTTACCGAAGCCTCTCCTATCCCCCCCTCCCCCCACCCACCCCACCCTCACTGTTGTTTTGATTTCTGACCCCGTGTGCAAGCAATTGTCAAAATGTGCCCGGCTGCTCATTAAAGCGTGAAGATTGAAAGCCTTTATTTTGTGGCCACAACAAAAACGAAATTAGCTATTGGTAATTAGTGAAGTTTTCTAATAGTCATGTTTGCCCGCGGAATTGCGCGATGTTGCAAGCTTTTCTCTTTTCGCTGTTGATTGAACAGTAGCCATGCAATTTGCGCTCTCGCTTTCTTATTTTTTTTTTTTTTACTCTTGCTGTCAGTCTGCAGTTGACTGACCTTTAATTGATTTCAGTGTATAAGTGTTTGTGTACTATGTACTACATCAGTATATTATGTGCAATTTAGACGTATGTGAGACTGCTTCTGCCTCGCAAACTTCCTCTTTTTATTTTACGCTTAGATCCTAAAACAGTTGATGTTAAATGCTGCTTCCTCAATTATTTAATTTAATTTATGAAATTGAGGCTGTCAAGCCAAGCACTTGGAAACTCTCTCAGTGATTTTTGATAATATATTAACAAAGTACAAGTCGGTTGTTTTCAAGAAATTCTCTCGAAACGATGCTTTTCACAGGGCTGCTTCAAACAACTAAGCTGCAAAAACAGCTGAGTTTGGAAAAGACGCCATGGTCATTTAGTTTTCGAGATGGACTTCATCCGGTTTGTGCTGCTTCCATGATTTGGTCATTACTCTTATCTTCTGGGCATCACACCTCCACGTTTTATTAACATATTTTCAGTGTTTTTTTTTTTTCGCCACGTATCGCGTCAGACATCTTTTGTGTTTATGCTGCGTGTATTCATTTTCAGCATACACGTGCTCTCTCTCTTTCTCTCTCTCTCTCTCTCTCTCTCTCTCTCTCTCTCTCTCTCTCTCTCTCTCTCTCTCTCTCTCTGTATATATATATATATATATATATATATATATATATATATATATATATATATATATATATATATATCTATCTCTAGTATGTGTATGGGAGGTATCATGCTTATTCTCGTTTCTGGCAGTATCTTGTTATGGTGTCAGAGTCCCTCTGCCCGCTAGTATTCTAATACTAATGATAATTTGAGTCTCCGTCGACCAGATAATCTGACGCGCTCAATTCAAGCGTTTAGCAAACCTCGCCGCGTCCAGCAGATATTCCCCATGCTGATGGTGGTAGTGAAAAAATGCCCAGGGGTGGTTATGGTTCTCTTGCCCTTCTTCTCGGTCGTGCTCTCGTACTTGGCCCTCGAAATTTATAGCGATTAGCGAGCCCTGGTTGGTCTTTTCCTCCACTTGTTCTTCCCCCCTATCGCAGAGTGTGTATGTGTGTGTGTGTGTCTGTCGATTGGACACGGGAGTCATAGCGTGCGATTTCTTAAGGACTGGAATTAATGATAAGTCATCGCCATGTAGACTGAGACATATCGTGACTTATAAAGCAGGAGTCGGTAGGTTTTAATGGGTCATCTGGCCAGTTTTTGCGTCGCCCTCGGACTGTCGCTGAAGCCATAACTTTAATGGTAATTTTGTGTTGGGCCGCTTCTTGCACCGCCGCCTCCGCCCGGCGGAGGAGACTCCCTGTATCAGAATTCGTGATGAGATATTGCTTTTAATGTCCCGTCGTGCCTCGGCGCAATTAGATAACGGTGGGCAGCGGCGGTTCATAATTCCATTTTCATATGAAAATTTCTGGGAGCTCAGGGAACAGCGGTGGGGGGGGGGGGGGAGTCCGCCCCCCTTTTTCAAAATACGTGCGGAATGAACGGTATTGCGATGGTTTTGATGAGTGTTCCTTTGTTCTTATTGTTATTGCAGGTTTGATACACAGACTTGAATGCATGAATAAATGCATAAAACACATATACACACAACACATAACATATATATACACACATACATATATATATATATATATATATATATATATATATATATATATATATATACATATATATATATATATATATATATATATATATATATATATATATATACTTATATAGACAAGATTATTCATCTGGTTCTACATAAAGAATGCCATTGATACATCGTCGCCCAATTAATGACCATAGGGGTTTTCTGAGATACCCTTCTAGACCAACCCAGCGAAAGAGGAAAATCGTATATGAAAAATAGATAGGCATAAATTATATATTCATTAATCATGAAATATAATGCAGAAATATATATACGTGCGGAATATAAATATGCGATGGTTTTAGTGTTCCTTTGTTCTTATTGTTATTGCAGGTTTGATACACAGACTTGCATGCATGCAAATAATAATCTTTTGTATACAAACATAACTGCATACAAACACACACACACACACACACACATATATATATATATATATATATATATATATATATAAATATATATATATTTGAGATATATATATGTTAGATATAAAATTATTCATCAAGATTATTCATCTGGTTCTCAGCAAGAATGCCACCGATCACATCACGTCGCCCAATTAATGACCATAGAGGTTTTCTGAGGAGCCTTGGCTGTACCCTTCTAGACCAACCCAGCGAAAGAGGAAAAGTCGTATAGTGAAAAATAGATAGGCATAAATTGCATGGATATTCATTAATCAGAAATATAATTGTCTGCAGAAATGGGGAGGAAATAAAGGCGTAGAAGTTCGAAGATTCCTCAGAAAGTTAAAATGCCATTTCAGCATAGGAGAACTTTTGCTTTTTTCCTTTTAACCGTTGCTTCAAGTATTATCACTCACGTAGGGAAAGCACATTCAAAATGTTAAGCTATTTTCATCAGGTTACTTTTTGCATTTCGGAATTGTAAACTGTATCGGGCTGTTATATCCTAATTCGTTCCATCCAGCGGGCGCATGCGCTGTAGGTCGAATGTATACCGCTAAGTAGAAGGAACCCTTATGGTTACCCCCAATCCCCCTCCCCACACACAAACATACGCACGTCTTCCGATATTGTCGATTTGTCCTTTTCTCTGTAACATTTACAGTTTGTATTGCAAGTCTTTCAAAGCAGTTTAGCCAAACGGATGAACTCAACATGAAACCATTTGTTTCACTCTGTGTTGGTAATATGCCCCCCCTCAATCTGCCTAGCGTCAGCAGTTGCTGACTTTCTTCTTCACAGTCAGCCAAGAAAGAGCCGCATGTCAGCCGTTAAAGATCTGTAGGTCATATTTCGTGGAATGGATTCATCCACGAAAGACTACTGTAATAACAGTAGGAGGAGGAGGAGAGGAGGAGGCGGCGAGCCGGATGCCCCCTTCCAGTCTTTCTTGAGAGCCGGCGGGTTATTTAACCTCGATTTTTAAAGTGTTGATCCAAGACTGCTCTGGAGTGCTTCATCGCCGCTTTTAAGATCTTGTCCACGTAATTACACGGGGCTGTTTAGTCGGAGATGATTTGTAAATATCTTGTCAGCGCTGAGGTGATTAAGGTTCCTCCAACTTTGTCTTCAGCTTCCGTCACAGCTCACTTTAGTTTATTTTTATTTTTATTTATTTATTTTTTTTTTTTTTTTGGTAGTGCTGAGACGTGAATATATAGTTTAGGTTTAATGAACGTAATGCTGGTTCACTTTATCTTTACTTAGATCTATATTTTTAGATTGTACAGTTATATGTTTAAAGGCTGTGTTTATCATTTATTTCAGAGAGAGAGAGAGAGAGAGAGAGAGAGAGAGAGGCAGTAATAGTGACAATTTTTACCTAATTAACTTAAGTTAAGTATATCTTAGTTTCCCAGACCACTGCACGGCTGATATTATCAGCTCTCTGGCCTCCCTTTTACCAGGGCTCTGCCCATAAAAATGCATAGGCAATTAGATTTATTTTCGAACGTGGCTAACAACGCAGGTGTGGTTACCTATTCCCCGGCCCCCCACCCCCAACGGAACCTACACCCCTTATTCGTGCAATTTGAAATCAGAACCACATCACTCATTGAGAGAGTTTAATGAACCATTTCTATCACCAGAAACAAATTCTCTTGTTCTTCACTGGCTGAGGTTACCGAGATTCGTGGGACTCCAGTTTTTCGACCAACTGTGTAATAGAAAACTCTTTGGCTATGGTCTTTAATGTGGGATTGACTCTGGTCTCCCGGTTTTATGGAAGTTCATAGTTTTGGGTTGTTATGTTCTTGTCGAAGTGATGTGTTACAGTTGGATGATGAGCAATGTAATCTAAGTCGCGCTCCGTGTGTTTTTTGTATCTTTTTGATGTATTTGTATTTGCTTACAGTATAGTTTCCGTGAGTTCGTACTTTAGGTTAAGAAATCACAAGGACTAACTCTCAATAACTTTTCCTTTTGTAGAATGGAAAGAACGAATAGAGACTGTGGTTGATTACATATAAAAGAGAGCAATAGTATCAATAAGAGCAATTTGACGGCTATTAGATATGCTTTATAACATTCAGCAAATAAATCACCTACCAACAAGACTGGATAATATTTTAGACCTAGTATTTGTGAAAGGTGAAATGTTAAAAAAAATAGTATATAACATGAGTATTTTCGGACCATAATCCATCTGCGTTCCAGAACATACGAAAACAAAGAAAAGCAAGAGACGAAAAAATGGGAACAATGGAAAATACAATTTCTATAGTAAGAATATAAATTGGTCAAAAATAAATGAAGAATTAAACAAAGAATGGGAAAACATATTTGTAAGTGATGATATGTAAATACCGATATATTATATAAAATATTAGAAATAGTGGAAAATATATACCGAAGAAAAAGTAAGCATCAGTCACCCCCAAGAGACAGAAGGATCTTGTTCCAGAAAATTAGAAAGTGGAAAAAGCCCTTGCAAAAGAAAAGAATGCATGGAAAGTGATGGAACTAAAAGTAAGATAGAAAATGCAGAACAAAGATTATACAATCAAAAGAAAATGAAAAAATGGAACCTAGAAGAAATGACACTACAAAATTATCAAAACTCCTAAAAATTTTTTATTCATATGCAAAAAGAAGAGAATAAAATTAGTATGAAATAGGCCATCAAAATTCGATTAACGAATGAAAAAAAAGGAAATATGTAACATATTAGCAGAAATAAGAGTGAATTTACACCTAGAATTGACAATGAAGATAATGATACAGAAATAAGAGATGAAAATACTGAATAATCAGTATAGATATTCGATATTGTGCAGGCTTATTAATGGGATCAGCGGAAGGACCAGATGGAGTACCTGCCATATTGTTAAAGAAAAGTGGTTTTCCCAAAGCCCAGTTTATTAAGGCAAAGTATAGATACAGGCAAGATTTATGATGAGCATAAATTAGGTTTTCTGTGGTTAGACTAGAGGCAAAATTATGGCTATGAGTCTTTAATGTGAAAGGGTAATGAAAAAAAATATTGAAACATTTAATCTGATTGTTCAATATAGGACAACTGGTTTGTATGAAAAAAGTTCACTGTTAGTCCACCATGAAAGCATATATAAAAATATGATTGAAAAAAGATACAGATGTGGTTTATGTTCTTGTCAAGGTGATGCGAAAAAAATTAGAAAACAGTTGGACAAAGTAGGCAATGATAATTTTTAAGTCAGATAGTGATTGCAAACGATGAGAAATCGGATGTGTAATTTTTGTATCTTTTGATGTTTTGTGATTTGATTGCAGACACAGTATGTTAAGGTTTCCAGTGTAAGTTTCAGATGACACAAGAATAAGTAGAGAGAAATTGCTTGTGATGAAGATAGGCTCTCTCTCTCTCTAAATCTCTCTGGTATTTCTCTCTCTCTCTGTATTTCTGCATATCTTTTGATAAAGCTTTTATATTGATCAAATAGCAATTCTATTTGCAAAGCAAAATGGGAATGTTGTTCCGTTTCTGAAAAGCTGAACACATGATTATGCTTTATAAAACGTACGTTAAGTACTTGCTCTCTATCTCTCTCTCTCTCAAAAGGATATTCTCTCTCTCTCTCATCTCAGCTAGAAGAAGTTCTCTCTCTGGGAAAGACTCTCTCTCTCTCTCTTCTCTCTGTATTTTTGTATCATTTTGATGCTTTTATATCAAAAACTATACATTAGAAAATTTCAGGACATTTCCGTACTCCAGGTTCGATAATGCTCTCTCTCTCTCTCTACCAGCTCATCTCTCTGAGCTCTCTCTTTCTCTCGACAGATATCTCTCTCTCTCTGGAAGATGCAAAATATCGGAAGATTTTAATGCTTTTGTAGACATCAAAGGTGCCTCACACTAGTTTCCAATGAAGAATTGTAAGGTTAAAGGTGAGGCTCTCTCTCTCTGTATTTCTATCTTTTTAATCTTTTGTATTCTCTCTCTTAGTTTCCTAGTTTTTTATCTTTTGATATTTTGTATTTTTGTATCTTTTGATGCTTTTATATTGTTTCTGTTTCATGAGTTCGTCCTATAGGTTAAGGAGCTCTCTCTCTCTCTCTCTCTCTCTCTCTCTCTCTCTCTCTCTCTATGTATTTTGTATCTCTCTCTCTCTTTCTCTCTGCTTACATTATAGTTTTTGATGCCTTTTTGTATTTTCTCTACATTAGAATTTCTCTGTGAGTTTTTGTACTTTTGATGCCTTTGTATTTCTAGCTTTCTCTCTCTCTCTCTCTCTCTCTCTCTCTCTCTCTCTCTCTCTCTCTCTCTCTCTCTATTTTTATATCTTTTTGATGCTTTTGTATTTTCTTACATTATAATTACAAAGAGTTCGTACTTTGGTTTAAGTAGCTCTCTCTCTCTCTCTCTCTCTCTCTCTCTCTCTCTCTCTCTCTCTCTCTCTCTCTCTCTCTCTGTATTTTTGTATCTTTTTGATGCTTTTGTATTTTCGTACATTATAGTTTCCATGAGTTCGTACTTTAGTTTAAGTAGCTCTCTCTCTCTCTCTCTCTCTCTCTCTCTCTCTCTCTCTCTCTCTCTCTCTCTCTCTCCGTTGCATGTCAAGTGTTGCGTGCTTTTGACGCCTTTTTGAGATATCATTAAAGGCGCCAATCGGTTAATTGCACGTCCCGGAGTGAGCATTTGGCTCGATCGCAGGAGGTGACTAAGACGGGGTACTGTAATTGAATCAACGCTAACCCCCTCTTTCCATGCCAGCTTTTCATCTGAAGGCTTAACACTACTTAGCAGCTTCTTTGTCCGTCAGTTTTCTCATCCCGTCGGACATTTCACGGGCTGCTCTAGGAGCAAGACCCCGTGCTGGCACAAGGCCAACTAAATCTGAAACAACAGCAACAACGTTGGACACACGCTACAGGTAAAGAAGACCACGCCAGGCAACAGAAGGTGATTGGCCATGATCGCTTTATAGGAATTTTGAATGGAATCGATCCGTCCCAGCGGTGCACTGTAGGCATTACTTAAGGTTCTTTGCAGCGTGTCTTCGGCCCCTAGCTGCGAACGCTTTCATTCCTTTTGCTGTGTCTCCGTTCATATTCTCTTCCTTTCATCTTACTTTACACCCTCTCCTAACAATTGTTTTATACTGCAACTCCGAGGTTTTACTCTGTTGCACCTTTCAAACCTTTTACTGTCAATTTCCGTTTCAGCGCTGAATGACGTCGTAGGTCCCAGTGCGTGGCCTTTTGCCTAAATTCTACATTCAGTTCAATTCGATCGCAGAGCCAAGGATGCAAATGGAAATTATGTCATCCGCGGATGGACTGGATGTTTTGGAATGAAATGGATGAACTTTAGGAAGAAAAAGCCTTGAGACTTTTTTTTTTTTACTTTAGTTGATTATGAATTCTGAATAAAATGGAAACTATCTCGAATGAGTGATAGTTCGAGGATGACTCTGTTTACTGATAAAAGATTGGAAAGCCCGTTTTTACGATTTTAAAATTAACGGTGGAATGAATATCTGTTCCCTAAGAGAAACAGCCAGTCTACAAATATATATGTATATGTATTTTATATATATATATATATATATATTTTATATATATATATATATATATATTATAAATATATACAGTGTGTGTGTGTGTGTGTATATATGTATTTATATATATTATTTTTCACATATATATATATATAATA
Organism: Macrobrachium rosenbergii; assembly: GCF_040412425.1. Taxonomy (NCBI): domain Eukaryota; kingdom Metazoa; phylum Arthropoda; class Malacostraca; order Decapoda; family Palaemonidae; genus Macrobrachium; species Macrobrachium rosenbergii. Next base: position 33,890,789 of record NC_089791.1, on the reverse strand, counting down.
TGTGATATATACATATATTATATATATATCTTGCTTTTGAAATAATTAGGACTCCTGTTTTATTAGAAGCAGTTGCTCAAGAGAGAGAGAGAGAGACAGAGAATCAAAATGTGGATGAAAGGCCTACCCATTTTCTGAGAATGCGAAGTGAAATATACAATTCCCCTTTGACTGATTAAACATTCCCATTAAGGCAGTCACCACTTCCGTGAGCAAAAGGAGATTCTCATTCCCTTGTCGAATTTTTTCGGCACAAACTATTGTTAAGCGATTTTATGCTCGTATGACATTCACTGATGTTTTCTTATTTGTCACAGAAAACATCGATATTCCCAGCGGAAATGAGGCTTCAGGTACTAAATTGGTCATACTGTTGTAAAATGAACAAAATTAAATTCCACTGGACATGCGTTTGATTGCTAGCGTTCAAGAGCATGGATTACTGCTCTTTTTTTTTTTTTTTGCTATACTAATTTGAGCTGTACGTGATCAAACGAAAAACTTAAAAGCAAAATCCTTTCACATGCTTTGAAGCACTTTTCTTGATTCAGTACCTCGATTTACGTAGACATCCATTTTAAAGTTGTGGAATACAGCATTGTTTATGATTTATAAGCCTGAATTTGTTGTTAAATCAAATGGGAATATCATGTCAAGCTCGCCTATTTTACACACGCATTGTATATATATAATTGTATATATATATATATATATATATATATATATATATATATATATATATATATATATATATATATATATATATATATATATATACATACATAAATACATAAAGTTTCATACTTGAGGTTTTGTTGTAATATTACAGTATGAGATCATCTTTGTGTTTTAATAGCCGGTTAGAATTCTCATTGATCTTCCGAAAATTGAAAATCGCTATGGAAAGTCCTGCCACGTATTTCTGTTTGCTGAATTTCGTGCGTTCCCTTCATTGACCCATGAAAATTAAATAATATGGTTGTGTTACCTGGGCGGTGCTTTCATTCCATCGGATCAAATGCGTTATGAACGCAGTGATTATTTTATAACATCATCTACGAGTACTTCACTGAAAACTGAGTTGTAATATTCATCAAAAATAGAAATAAAGTTTGGCATTGGGATTTATTCGGTACGTGATTTTATCTCTTTCTCTGAGGTTGTGGCCCTTCCGGGTTGAAGCTTCGTCTTAAGACGGTGAGATAATGACAGCGTAATCCTGTATATTTAAAGTTTTTAGTTTTCTGTAAAAGAAGACTATTGTGCCGGCTTTGTCTGACAGTCCGCTCTTTATTCTGTCCGCACTTTTTCTGTCCGCCCTCAGATCTTGAAAACTACTGAGGCTAGATGGCTGCAAATTGGTACGTTGATCATCCATCCTCCAATCATCAAACGTACCAAATTGCAGCCCTTTAGCCTCAGTAGTTTTTATTTGATTTAATGTTAAAGTTACCCATGATCGTGCGTCTGGCACCGATATAGGTGCCAACAGCACAGGCCACCAACGGGCCGTGGCTGAAAGTCTCATGGCCCGCGGCTTAGAGTCTCATGGGCCGTGGCTGAGAGTTTCATGGGCCGTGGCCGAGAGTTTCATACAGTATTATACGCTGTGCAGGAAACTCGATTGCGCCAAAGACACTTCGGTGCATATTTTACTTAGTTTTTATCTTTTTTTTTCAGGGTCGGGTAATTTAGGTAGAAAATTGTTAGGTAGAAAATTGTGGCTGAACACCTTTAAAAAAATCATGGATAGTAGTTTTAATATTGATAACCTTATTAATAAAAAAATGCGGTGATAACCGCAGCTTGCGGATGGTATAAGGGTAAAGTTGATAATAATGCCGAAATAAATTGTCTTTTAAAGTTGTTCCGGTCGAGTTAAAATCACGAATCATTCTTTCGACAAGATTCTCATACCTGTTGCGCTCTTCGATCGTGACCTTTCCTTCGTTTCTACGAATTCCAGCTCGCGTGGGGCAGCACATTTGAAATGCGAGTGAGTTTAGAGGCGTTTCTTCTTATTAAGAAGCGTATTTTATCGTAAAAGGATGTTTTATCAGGTTATTTGTTATTGCTTCGTCTTTTTGTGCAGATTTTTGCCTATAACTTGTGCTGTAATGTTTTTTTTTTATTATATTCGGTACGTACGTCTCTCTCTCTCTCTCTCTCTCTCTCTCTCTCTCTCTCTCTCTCTCTCTCTCTCTCTCTCTCTCTCTCTCTCTGACGCTGAATATAAGAATTGCATGGCTTTATCAAAATTCATTGTTTAATTCTCTCTCTCTCTCTCTCTCTCTCTCTCTCTCTCTCTCTCTCTCTCTCTCTCTCTCTCTCTCCGACACTGAACATAAGAAACATTGGCTTTATCAAAATTCATTGTTTGATTTCTCTCTCTCTCTCTCTCTCTCTCTCTCTCTCTCTCTCTGACACTGAGTATAAGAATGCATTTTTGCTCTCTATCAAAATTCATTGTTTAATCTCTCTCTCTCTCTCTCTCTCTCTCTCTCTCTCTCTCTCTCTCTCTCTCTCTCTGATACTGAACATAAGAATGCATGGCTTTATCAAAATTCATTGTTTAATCTCTCTCTCTCTCTCTCTCTCGCTCTCTCTCTCTCTCTCTCTCTCTCTCTCTCTCTCTCTCTCTCTCACTGAACATAAAAAACATTGGCTTTATCAAAATTCATTGTTTTAATCTCTCTCTCTCTCTCTCTCTCTCTCTCTCTCTCTCTCTCTCTCTCTCTCTCTCTCTCCAACACTGAACATAAAAACATTGGCTTTATCAAAATTCATTGTTTGACCTCTCTCTCTCTCTCTCTCTCTCTCTCTCTCTCTCTCTCTCTCTCTCTCTCTCTCTGACACTGAACACAAGAATGCGTGCCTTTATCAAAATTCATTGTTTAATCTCTCTCTCTCTCTCTCTCTCTCTCTCTCTCTCTCTCTCTCTCTCTCTCTCTCTCTCTGACACTGAACACAAGAATGCGTGGCTTTATCAAAATGCATTGCCTAATACCCGTCGTCGTGACGAAAGTATATTTCCGTAATAAACGAACCAAATCTCCATGAAAATCACTTGGCTTAATCGACATGCGCATTTTTGGGAGGACGTGATTCGAACTGTAAGCTTCTTTTCGACGGCGAGTATTGGTTGCGTGCGTACGCGCGGGCGGGCATTGCAGCTGAAAATCATTTGAATGCGTATTGATTCGTCTCGTTCGGAAAACTGTTTGCATTCCACTCCTCTGCGTAGCGTTGTTTATTGCTCTTCCTCTTCTGCTTCTTCTTCTTCTTCTTTATTGATGCAGTGTTATTCCTACTTATTCTTTTGTTTGCTAAGCGTAATGAATCTAGCCGTCTACCCCCTCCTTTGTTTATTCTGATTTATTTAATTTGTCCTTTTTGACTTTGTCGTTGTTTTGTTTCTTGGCATTAAAATTTTTTTTTATTTGCATATTTAGAGTTTCGTGGACGTTATTATTGTTTAATAAACGGAATGTTTGTCCGCACTGTACTCTGTCCGCACTTGTTCTGTCCCCCCTCAGATCTTAAAAACTACTAAGGTTAGAGGCTTGCAAATTGATGTGTTGATCATCCACCCTCCAGTCATGAAATAAACCAAATTGCAGCCCTCTAGCGGCGGTAGTTTTTATTTTATTTAAGGTTAAAGTTAGCCATGATCGTGCCTCTGGCAACGATATAGGCTAGGCCACCACGGAGCCGTGGTTAAAGTTCATGGGCAGCGGCTCATAACAGCATTATACCGAGACCACCGGAAGATAGGTCTATTTTCGGTGGCCTTGATAATTCGATGTACAGAAAACTCGATTGCGTAAAGAAACTTGGATGCATTTTTTCCTTTTTTTTTTTTCTTTACTAGCCTATTAAATGTCGCTATTTGGCAGAAGGACGTGTATGAAGTTTAATTTAAAAATCATATGAATAAAACTAAAGATCTGAAGGCAGGCATAAGTAAACACAAAATTATAGTAAAATCTCTGTTTGAAGTGGTCATGTATGCTATTAACTCATAGCCCATTTTGTTATTATTATTATTATTATTATTATTATATTATTATTATTATTATTATTATTATTATTATTATTATTATTATTATTATTATTATAAAGGAGGACTGTAAAACCAATTGAAACTTTCCGTGCATAAATCAGAAGCAAAGTTAATATGGTCGTGGAGTTTCGCCAAATGAATTTGCAGTAATTAGGGTGCTACAGGGAAGTGTGACGCCAACAGGTATTTATTTAAGCTTCTCTCTGAGTATTTAATATTTTGTGTGGCCTCCATCTGCCTGTACCACAGCCTGCATTATTGAGGGGTATGATTTCAACAAATCACAAAAAAGCTGAGACTCAAACTCCATTTCCCTGAGCACTTCGGGCACCTCTCTTCGCAGGTTGTCGAGGCTTGGTATACTATCATAGTTCACTGTGTGCGCTTCAACACGATCCTTTAAGATACTACCAACGTTTTCACACGCATTAAGGTCGGGAGCTACCTGGAAATTCACTTGACGAGAAGAAATCGATACCACTGTTTCGAAGCAGCTCCTGTGTCTGAAGAGCCTTGAAACAAGGTGCCTTATCATGCAAAACTGTGACTTCATCAACAGATAACACACTTTCAGGATCTTTGAGGAAAGGAAATACTCCACCAGTAAGCACAGTTTCTCTGAAGTATTCGCCATTCCATGACCGTCCTTTTTCTTTGATGATCCACATTAACCGTTTGGCTGTGAAACAGAGAAAAATTCCCAAATATTCAGGAAATTTCACAACTTGGCGATAGCGCACGTCATCGCTGATATCATCCAACTTTGAGCACAAATGATGTAATTTTTATGATTTGGCTTCCTGACTGTGTAAATGAAGAATTCATCTGATGCAGTAACATGGAGAAAGTCAGCTTCATCCCAGTCTTTAAGAAATGAACCACAAAACCATGCACAGTCTTCTCTCTGTTGCTGAGTGATGTTGGGCTTGCTGATAACATGAAATGGCTTGATACCAGATTTTTTCTACTCACAATATACAGCACTATAACTTCTCTTCTTTCCCCTTTTTGTTTCTAGTTCAAGTGCCAATTTACGTAAAGACTTTCTTGGTCTACCCACTGCCTCAGCTACGATGTCTTTTGACTCCTGAGAAAGTACTTCAGGCCTTCCAAGATTCTCACTCTTTTTGCGATGACAGTCATATGGATTTTTCTTCCAGTTTCTTTTAACAAAGGATTCATCTCTTCTAATATATTTAGCTATCCAGGAACGTGAAATGAAGGACGCACCAGCATCCCTGGCCTCTCTGAAGGTTATGGCCTGGATTCGGTCAATCCATCTGATTTCCACCGAGTCGTTAGCCATGGCTGTATCTAACTCCGTCACTCAGTCTGAAAATACAAGAAATGTAAAATGAAAAATAGCTTATCAGAAACTTAAAATAATGTACTTGGAGACAGGCTATAGCAGAAAACTTCATAACTTTCCATTTGTTCTGTGGATGGGGGCCTCTAATTTCAGGAACACCAGGTATATATATATATATATATATATATATATATATATATATATATATATATATATATATATATATATATATATAATATATATATATATATATATATATATATATATATATATATATTATATATATTATATATATATATATATATATATATATATATATATATATATATATATATATATATATATATATATGTAAATATGTGTGATGTCATATAGTTAGAGAACTTTTCTACTTCTGCGTTGCATGTGTATCTAACGTGGGATGCTTTACACCCAGTCATCTCCTGTCAGCCAACCTTACTGCCGAGAAGCCGAGAAAAAATAATAGGGCGAAAACTGGGTAGGTAGGAAAGAGAGAGGCAGCAGGTGTGTGAGCCTTGATTGCAGAAGCAACTCAAACGGAAAGAGTGCAATCCTTTTCGTTCTTTGCGTATCTCAACTTTGTCTGCTGGAAATGAGAAAGAATTGCGAGAAAAGAAGTAACGGGGGTGGGGAGAGAGAGAGAGCGAGCGAGATTTATTCTACGACTGTTGAAGTTGAAGAAAAGGTTCAAATGAATCTTATGCAAGGGTACGGGCAGAAGTACAGTAGATTCTCTCTCTCTCTCTCTCTCTCTCTCTCTCTCTCTCTCTCTCTCTCTCTCTCTCTCTCTCTCTCTCTCTGTTTTTATTTTGTGCATATATATATATATATATATATATATATATATATATATATATAACATATATATATATATATATATATATATATATATATATATACTCTATATATATATTTATATTATATATATATACATATATGTATATATGTGTGTATCTCTCTCTCTCTCTCTCTCTCTCTCTCTCTCTCTCTCTCTCTCTCTCTCTCTCTCTCTCTCTCTCTCTCCGCCCTGTATATTTTTGAAAGGCTCAGTGTGGAGTTTCCCCTGCAACATTCCGCCAGCGTCGTGGCGAGTCCCCTGGAGGTGAGCAATCCATCATCAATCAGCAATCCCCATCTCAGTCCTTTATCGGTTCGTAATCTTTGATTCTATCTTAATCTCCTCCCCGTCTGCTCACTCTTTCTCTCTTTGAGGGGGCGAGGTTTATCTCCTTTGAAAACTGGATTTCTCACCGGAATTATTCTCCAATTAGACTCATTACGGCAAATCTGGCTCATTTAGTTCCATTTTCTTTAATCTCTCTCTCTCTCTCTCTGACTGTCTCTCTGTCTCTCTCTCTCTCTCTTGATGAATGGTTTACCCCATACTGATCTTCCCCGCGTGGCGTAATTTCTTTTTTATATTGGAACGGTAAAATTTCAATTAGTGGCTTCTACGTTAATGGGTACGTCGTGATAAATCTGGGAGGTCAGGGTTTTCAAGTAAACAAATATTGACAGTCCTGTCTGACATTGCTTGTATGTGGGTTACTTTATGTGTATGTATTAATAAAATGTATTTGTTCCCGTGACAAATAGGTGGTCCAGAGGGGGGAAAAAGACGGTGGCCACTTTCATACTTTAACTGCCGAATCATAGATGAACCTCATGTGCAGAGCACTTCCTCAGCTTATACTTTTTTTATACCTACGCAACAGACTTAGAAGCAACGCGTCGAACACAAGTACCCCGACTGCACTGTTCACCGCCATCTTTCGCCCACTTTTGCTTTCCTGAATATTGAAATCCCTTCTTTTCCAGTCACTCTTAAACTCTGTCTGTGAGAAATCTAGGTCTCCTTTCCTTTCTTCCTCCTAGCATTTCGAATTATGCACTAAGCTAACTTATCGCCCTTATTTCTTTCCACATAACCAAACCATCTTAGATGACTCTGAGCCATCGTTTCACGTAAGCTTCCCTTAGTGGGAGCGGTACCGTCAGTGCACCTCACGTGGTGCACTGTAGGCACTACGTAAGGTTTTTGCAGCGTCCCTTCAGCCCCTAGCTGCAACCTCTTTCAATCCTTTTACTGTACCTCCGTTCATATTCTCTTTCTTCCATCTGACTTTCCACTCTAATCATTTTTTCATGGTGCAAATGCGAGGCTTTCCTCCTGCCACGCTTTCAAACCTTCTTGCTGTCAATTTCTATCCCAGCAGTGAATGATCTCATAGGTCCCAGCGATTGGCCTCTGGCTTAGATTCTACATTCTATTCTATTCTGTTTCACGTAAACTAACCTTCCCACTACTACGCCATACCTCCCTTTACCCTTTCAAAATAGAAGAAATAAAGTATTTATATACTTTATACTTGGTTGGGGACAGCTATATGACAGCGTTCACTCTAATATTATGGCAGATTTCACGTCGCCATGGTGTTCCCGTTAAAGGTGCATAGCTAACTGAAACTGTCCATGAACAAAGTAGGTAAAAGATTGATGCTGATGGAGCTTTGTCATGGGAAGTTATAAAGGACGGAGTACCACAGGGGAATGTTACGTCAGCTTTACTGTTTGTCCCCTTTCATAGCATTTGTAATGAAAATATATTTCGTGATACTTGAAAGAGACTGTTTAAAAACTGTAGTAAACGTGGAAACTCAACAGGCTTAGAACATACTATCCTGTAAAACACCTCAAAATTTGCATAGTTTGCTCAATAGAATGCTTCGTGTATAAAGAGACCGGAATTGAGATAAATAAAAGATAAACATGCATAATGAATACTTAAGGATGAAACCACTATAGAAGGAAAAGAGACGAAAGGTTGAGTCTGAAATATATATATGAAAATGGAATCTGATTTGGAAATCAAGTACATTGAAACTCACTACGAAAATAGGGTTATACGTTAGTGCAGTACGGGCTTTCTTGGGCATAAATTTTCGCGAATGAGAGTAATAACTTATAAATGCATCTGCCCAGGTTAGGATTAGACACAGGTAAACTGTCGATTTACCCAATGTGCGCAAGTTCGAATCCCGGGTGTGAGTTATTCCCAAGATAAAGATAATTCGGTGTTACAGGGCATTTGTTGCGATACATTTTGAAATATATACATACATGCACATGTATGTATATATATATATATATATATATGTGTGTGTGTGTGTGTGTCACATACACACATATATAAATAGACATAATCCACGAAGGAAAGAGAAACAATGGAGTGCTGCAAGGCCTTTTGACTTATAGTCCTTTACTAAGTAAAAGACTATAAGTCGAAAGGCCTTGCGGCACTCCATTGTTTCTCTTCCCATCGTGGATTTTGTCTTTATTTATATGTTCATCACGTTCTATAGCTTCGTAATTCAGTTACACACACACAGACATAGATATAGATATGTGTGTATATGTATGTATATATATATATATATATGTGTGTGTGTGTGTGTGTGTATGCATGTGCAATCGCACTACATTAGCGACGGGATCGTCCCCACATAGATGGAGATCTATTTCTGCCCTAGGCAATTTTTTTTTTCTCTCTCTCTTTTCCGAGTGATGGCCGTGAAAGCGAGATCCGCGTAACGTCCTGCCAGTTTCTGTCATATCTAATGGAAAGCATCGCCATTATTATGTTTACATGGCTTTTTCTGTGCAGAATATTTAGCTCGTTTTGAGCGAATATAATGGCTCCCATTTGCGTATCATATTTCATAGGACAGTTATATGAAATATTTTTGGAATGATACCATTTTACTTCTATAATTTTAGCCTTTTTTATTTTTGTCGATTCCAGCAGGGTTTATGTGTGTGTATATATGTATATATATATATATATATATATATATATATATATATATATATATATATATATATATATATATATATATATATATATATATATATAAATTTATATATATATATATATATATATATATATATATATATAGATGGATGGATAGATAGATAGCTAGACAGATAGGTGAGTAATGCTGATTTTTCTTGGCCTTTCATTATCACACAGAATGGATTGATCAATCAAGTTCATCAACTGAAATTTGTACTCCCAAGAAGCTATACAAATCTGTGGTCTCCATTTACCCACCAGCCATATAACATTCATTGCCCTGTCTTTCTGAATTCCATTTCCCTTTCTGCAAAATACGCGAAAATAAAAAATAGAAATATTTCGTAATAACTTTTGTGGATACGTATATCTCTTAAGTTTTATATGTTAATATAGTCATTAGCGGATTGGATTTATTTTACCTCTTTCAGGACAATCTGAACTGTTCCTCCTTTATAGTGCAGGAGAAGGTTTCTTATTTAATTTTTTTTTCAGGACAACCTGAACTGTTCCTTCTTTATAGTGTAAGAGAAGGTTTCTTATTTAGTTTAGACGAGGGTTTCTTATTTACTTTATTTTTCAGGACAACCTGAACTGTTCCTCCTTTATAATGTAGGAGAAAGTTTCTTATTTGATTTTTTTCAGGACAATCAGAACTGTTCCTCCATTATAGTGTAGGAGAAGGTTTCTTATTCCATTTTTTTTAAAGAACAATCTGAACTGTTCCTCCTTTATAGTGTAGGAAAGGTTTCTTTTTTTTCATGACAACCTGAACTGTTCCTCCTTTACACTGTAAGGGGAGGTTTCTTATTTAATTTATTTTTCAGGACAGTTTGAACTGTTCCTCCTTTATAGAATAGGAGAAGGTTTCTTATTTAATTTATTTTTCAGGACAATCTGAACTGTTCCTCCTTTATAGTATAGGAGAAGGTTTCTTATTTAATTTATTTTCAGGACAATCTGAACTGTTCCTCCTTTATATTGTGGTAGAAGGTTTCTTATTTAATTTTTTCATGACTATCAGAACTGTTCCTCCTGTATGGTATAGGAGAAGGTTTCTTATTTAATTTTTTTTTTCAGGACAATCTGAACAGTTAATCCTTTATCGTGAGGGAGAAAGTTTCTTATTTAATTTTTTTTTTTCAGTACAATCTGAACTGTTCCTCCTTTATAGTATAGGAGAAGGTGTCTTATTTAATTCTTTTCAGGACATCAAAACTGTTCCTCCTTTATAGTGTAGGAGGAGGTTACTTATTTAATTTTTTCAGGACAATCAGAAATGTTCCTCCTTTATAGTTTAGGAGGTTACTTATTTAATATTTTTTTTCAGGACAATCAGAACTGCTCCTCCTTTATAGTGTAGGAGGAGGTTACTTATTTAAATTTTTTTCAGGACAATCAGAACTGTGCCTCCTTTAAAGTGTAGGAGAAGGTTTCTTATTTAGTTTTTATTTCAGGACAATCTGAACTGTTCCTCCTTTATAGTGCAATAGAAAGTGTCTCATTTAATTTTTTCAGGACAATCAGAACTGTTCCTCCTTTATAGAGTAGGAGAAGGTCTCAATGGCGGCCATCGTATCCTTCCTCGCTCGGCCTCCTCCTCACGATTCGGAGAGGAAGTCACGTGAGGAGACGGAGGAGGAGGAGGGTTGAGGGTTCGCGACGGGGTTTATTGATGGAGTTTGCTTCGACGCCGTGATCACTTCGTAATTGTTCAGGTTCCGAGCGGTCGGAAACTGCCTGGGTTTTTAGGTACCCGTTCGTATCCTGTTTGGCGATTCGTCTCGTTGTCAGGTCTTCGCCCGGCGACGATTACTCGTATCTTAACCTCTGCCGCTCGAATCCATCTGGCGGGGTTTTGTCTCAGTCGCTCCCCGCAATGCGTGTCAGATGGAGATTTCCAGACGGGTTTCATTCGACTCCTTTATTCGTCGTGGAAAATTGGGCATGTGGATGTTATGCCGTTGACGCGTTGCGCGGACGATCGTGTGAAACTGATGATGATCTCGCCGGATCAAATCCTGAGCACTTGCGGGCGGAGGTAATCAAAAGATCGAATTATCAAATGATAATCCAGTCTTGCAGTCGGTTGTTCCAGATGATTTGAAATTGAAATCTGGTTTCTTGTTGCATTCTTGTGGGAACTGCAGGTCTAGCGTGTGGTACCTTTCGTTTTCTCTAACGATGTTCTATCAGCTTCTCAGTCCTTTAGCCATTCTCTCTCTCTCTCTCTCTCTCTCTCTCTCTCTCTCTCTCTCTCTCTCTCTCTCTGCCCATATGTCACAGCACAAGGCCAAGCCTTACCTGCGCGAAATATTACATGTGTTGCCATTATAATAGTAAACGGCTGTGACGTTCCAAGTGTGCGGGACGAGATAGCCTTTTTTACGCCTCAATATTTATGGCGGTGCTGATGAGATGCGAGATGCGACTTCCTCGGCGTCCGTAACAGCTCTCATGTTTCTCTCTTTCAGCTCTTCTTATTAGTCTGTCAGGGAAGTGATAGAAGGATATGCATTAAGGGAGATGCCAGGGTCCTGTCTGTGGAACGGGTGGTATCCGGCTATCACAGCATGTTTCTTCGCTTATTCAGGAACGACAATACTGGATCGGGTTAATCAGAGCCGGAAGCTGTGGTTCTTCAGAGTTTCTGGTTTCCATGAGGTTTTCGCTAATAATGAGCAGCAGTTCAAGCTTTAGTTTTCCGTAAAAGAAAACTGTTGAGATGGATATTTGTCTGTCCGTCCGCACTTTTTTTTCTGTCCGCCCTCGGATCTTAAAAACTGCTGAGGCTAGAGGGCTGCAAATTGGTATGTTGATCTTCCACCCTCCAGTCATCAAACATACCAAATTGCAGCCCTCTAGCGTCAGTAGTTTTTATCTTATTTAATGTTAAAGTTAGCCACAACCGTACGTCCGGCAACGCTACAAGTACCAATAACACAGGCCGTGGCTGAAAGTTTCATGGGCCGTGGCTGGAACTTTCATACAGGATTATGTGCTGTACAGAAAACGCGATTGCGCCGAAGAAACCTCGGCGCATTTTTTACTTGTTTCTTTTGCTTTTCTTTAGTGCAAAGGTCAGGGGTTCAGCAACCTCATAGCACTTATCTAGAAAACAAAAACACGGAATAAGACGATAAACCAAATGTAGTCTAACAACAAAGGGAAAGAGACCAGCAATCGCTAATGCAGTCTTCTAGAAATTAACGCATAAAGGTAGAAGACGGGCAAACATGTGCAATTACTAAGGAAACAAAAGCTATATGGGCGCCCTTTCTCCAGATAGCATTTGCTTCCTTGATAATTGCGTATGGTTGCCTGTCTTCTACCGTCATGCGTTTCTTTTTTTCTAGAAGACTGAAGTAGTGATTACCGGTCTTCTTCCCTTTGTTCTTAGTCTGCATTTATCAAGGAAACGAAAGACAAACGGGAGAAGACGAGCGCCCAAACACACCAAAGGGGGCGAATCAAGAAAAACAGAAGCATGAAGAGAATTACGAAGCTCGGCTATTGAGGAAAAGAAACGGCCACTAAACCGTGCAACCCGGTGATTAATCCCCGGAGAGAGAAGTAGGGTTCTAATTTACACACGGGGGGACGAGACGCTAGAGCATTGATTCATTGCAAGTCTGCTACAGTTCGGGACGAAATTTATGAACTAGCCTCTCAACATGGCTGACGGATCAGCCCACTTCCACTCGCATCACTCAAGACTCGTTACAAATCCCTATTTAATTTCTCCTTTTGGGTAATGCTGATTGTGCGCATGCGCCCGCGCTGGGCAATATAAAATGATTTTCTCTCGGTAATATATCAGTGATGTAAGTCCCTTAATGACTACTCTTGCTAAGATGAAGAAGGGAGGAGTTATTCTTCAAACCGGTATGAACGCCAGATAGATATATACTACGTCTACGTATTCTGTAATGAACGTTTTACGCGAGGACACATGCGCCACTCTCTTGATAATGTCAGCTGGTTCCTAATACAAATGTCTTATTGTAATAAGGGTTTCATAGTGTTTTGATTGGACCTCAGACAGATTTCTTTTACTGAACTCGTATACATTATGCTCATCTGTTAGAAGAGTCAAACCAGTGTCAAATGTAGCAGAGGTATTACAGGTCTTGTAGGAATGTGTGATGAAAATTATAGTCAGTTCTACAATACAAAATTATTGTAATGTTAATAATACTTGGAAGTAAATTATACATTATATATATATATATATATATATATATATATATATATATATATATATATATATATATATACGCACTAAAAAATTAAGTGCTTCAAAATCGAATATATCATAAATTCGCATATGCATGAAATATACATGCATTTGTGTACGCACGTATGTTTATATACATGCATACAAGTTATATTCATGTATGTGTGTAAGATAGCAATGAATAATTCCGATATTTCACGATAATTCGAAATGGATTAAAAATACTACTTAATCGGGCTGTCATTTTTTATTTTGTTATCGTGCCTCGACACTTGAAAAAATAATTAATACAGGAACCTTAGACAATTTCAGTATTTGGACAATTTTACCGTTGATATGAAAACTGCATTGCTGTTATTACTGAGAATATCTTCGGATGTCTCGTGTCTTATTTGTTCCCAAGACATTTTAAAATTGGTTAACGAACACGTAAGAATATTTTGGTTTATAAATTTCAAACTCACATCGGGATCGAACTCAGAACTCTTAGAATATGAGGCAAGGGTGCTACCAACTGCCCACACAGGTCATTCATATTCACGTATAAGTTTAAAATAGAGTTTATGCTGCCCAAATAATGACGTAAGTGTATGCATGTCTTAGGAATTCCTTTGTAAAGTTACGGTCGTTGTTATTAGTAGGTCGTTCTCCTCTAGGTCGAGAACGGGATATGTTGTATATCAGGTCCACAATAATTTGCAGTGGTGAATTTATTTTTTATATAGAATAAGCAATAATTCACCACTGAACCTTATTCTGGACCTGATATACAGGTCGTTGTCATGTTAGCTTTAAATTTGGCAAATTGTTTTGCTTGTACAATCAAAGAAGATACACAACATTCCGTCTTATATGATTGTCATTATATTATTATTAAAGTCAAAATGGCCTCAGATCTCATATGCACTCTTCTGGGCACGGCACGAACGTTGTTCCCCGACACCAGTCCAGAATTTTGCTGCGAGGCCTGCTGGCATTCATAAGTTGGTCCGTCATGACCCTAAATACTCTTCGCGCTGGCGTCACGTTCATTACGCCCGGCCTTTATAACGTCGTAATTGCGCTGCAAGTTTTCGAATGCCAGCTGCCACCGACTTAATCACAAGCACTACCGGTACCACAATATCTTTGTGTCTGGAATGAGCTCCGCGCGTATTTTCCAGAGGGGTTTTTTTTTTTCTTTTACTTCCTTATTTTTATCCGACTTGTGATATATACACATATGGACTCCAGCAGATGTGTGTGTGTGTGTTACATAATTACAGCTTGTCATTTTGGAATGGGATGATGGCTTCTTGAGGCAAGACAATTGTTTCTACAAAAATGTTTATTATTCAAGGAATAAAACGTTTATTAAGACTTGTGATATATACACATGCACAGAAGTTAAAGAAGTCTCATGTATATCCCCAAAACACACACACACACACACACACACACACATATATATATATATATATATATATATATATATATATATATATATATAAAATATATATATATATATATATATATATATATATATAGTTATAATGATTATATGGTAAAAATATATATGAAACTATATACATATATATATATATGTGTTTCTGTATGTTATATCAAATATATGTATATATATATATGTATATATATATATATATATATATATATATATATATATATGTATATGTATATATATATATATATATATATATATATATATATATATATATATATATATATATATATATATATATATATATATATATATATATTCCCTTAAAGGGACACGTGTTTATATATCAGAAAACTTTACTTGATAAAGAAATATTAGTTAAATAAGGAAGGAACAGGAAACTTAACGAGAAATCAATGACATACTTAGATAAACTCCTTTTGCGTGATTTCTTTTTATTTGCAAAAAAAAAAAAAAAAGTATGGACTTTCACTCATGTGAATTTGATTCGTGCGGTACAGGAGCCTGTGACAGCTTCACTACTCCCTTCGTCAGTATAAAAAAAAGAAAAAAAAATCAGCTTTTGAGCTTAGATTATCAATTATCAACTAAGAATCTTAATGAGTAATATGACTCTCACATCTGTGTTCTCGGAAGGGAAGAGGGATTTGCCTACCTCTTCTGAGAAACGGTCGATTAATTTGGAACCAATAATACCCATGTCAAGCCGTCTTTGGTGGGCCAGATTATGTTAGTGGGTAAAAAGAGAGAAAGAGAGAGAGAGAGAGAGAGAGAGAGGGAGAGAGTAGCTGACTGAACTGATATGCGAACTCTCCTTTTTATTTTTTTTATGTTTTGCATACTTTCATAATATTTTCTTTCAGCATATCTTGTTTTTTATTGTGATTTTATGTTGAAATCGTATGGTAAACATACGCATTTGTTTTAATAAAGCATGTTGAGTGTTTTGTACAGTTCAAATATAAAGTATAGATATGAAAAAGATAAATTTTAAAGCATAAATAAATCCATACATTTAGCTTATCCTTAAGTCAGTCATCCATCACATCCATCTTTTTAGCTATGTCTCTGTACATCGTTATATTTTTTCACGTTCAGTAATCCTGCAATCCAAAAAAAGGTTCATGCGACGCCTTCCAGATTCTGGTGTAATTGAAGCTTAGCGTAATGTAATTGGAGCATTGTTGTCATAATCCACCGTCAATTTGTGCTCGCCTCTCCGCCTGTTATTACAGAATGAATCCATCTTTAATTGCATTATTGTGGCTTATGTGAGTAGCAGCAACAGCAGAATTAGTGGTAGTAGTTTTTATAAATTCTTAAATATATAGCTGTTTATTTATCTGGAACCACAGCGTAATGTAATATTCTTTTTTACTATTGCATGATTCTGATACTAAGAATAATGGATAAGATTAAATTGATAAATATGCTTTAAATGCCCAGAAACGATTAAGTAAAAATCTTTCATGTTTTAGAAATACATTGTTAATTAAGTGGAATGTTATTTGCAGGCTTAGATAAAGGCCAGGTATAGTGAAAGCGGCATACAGTATATGTTTAAGCAATGACCATGGCTTCAGGGAAAACTCCTTGAATATTTCAGATCCTCGGAATTTACAAAATCGTCATGAAAATTCACAAGTTTTTTTTTTTTATATATTCAGCATTATTAACCATAAATCAGTGGTAAAGATAAAATAACATTTTTAACCATAAATGACATTTTTTGGGGGGGGGGCTAATAAAGTGAAACTATTCCACATTAACCCAACAGTATTTCTATGAAAAGAGGAAAAGCCATTGCCCACCTTAGCTTGGACCATTATCCCGAGGAATACGATCCCTCTTAAATATTCTGTCCTTAACCAGTTTCCCCCTCTTTCTCCCCTCCCAAACGGAGCTCTTATACTTTCCGGACCCGTAAAAGCTTCCTATCAAAAGACAAGACAAAAAAAAAAAAAGTATGCAAAAAAAGGGAGAATAAAATTTCCCGGGGCTAGAGGACCTGCTCAGAAGACGCAGTAGGTCTCTCTCTCTCTCTCTCTCTCTCTCTCTCTCTCTCTCTCTCTCTCTCTCTCTCTCATTTTTTTCTTCTGGAAATAAAGGTTTTACTTTTTATTTATGTAAATTGCTTGTTACAGAAAACGTATATCCGGGATTGATGACCAATGTCGTTGCGACGCCAGTTACATAAACGAGTCAGGAAAGCTCTCTCTCTCTCTCTCTCTCTCTCTCTCTCTCTCTGGTTTTACTGCAAATTGTTTATTACAGAAAATGTATATCCGGGATTGATGACCATTGTCGTTGCGACGCTAGTTACACAAACGAGTCAGTAAAGCTCTCTCTCTCTCTCTCTCTCTCTCTCTCTCTCTCTCTGCAAATTGATTTTTACAGAAAACAGATATCGGGGATTGATGACCATTATCGTTGCGACGCCAGACTACTGTACACAAACGAGTCAGTAAAGCTCTCTCTCTCTCTCTCTCTCTCTCTCTCTCTCTCTCTCTCTCTCTCTCTCTCTCTCTCTCTCATGGATATATTTTTTATTTATATTGCATTTTCTCGTAAAACTAGCGAAGGAGCTTTGGCGACTAAAATTAAGATCTTTCATTCTGAACTCCATTTCTGCCGAGATGAGGAGGAGGGTCTGGAGAAGTGTTTTATGGTGGCTAAACACCTCATTTAAATTTGAATAGTTTCATCGCTCGTGTATTTCAAGAGCAGGGGATGAAAATTCAGTCCCGGGATTTTACAGTGGGCCATTATGCGATACGATCGTCTGTCTAATGACATATTCTCTCGACAGTGTTTTGATGCTTATTTTTTCGTTAACCCCAAATTCAATTTTCTTTTTTCGTTAACCCCAAATTTAATTTTCTCCCTCTTCGTACATTGAGTGGCTTGTTTGGTAATAATTGCAGGTCAAAGAAACTGCCAGAAATACAACATCAAGGAGAATAATAATAATAATAATAATAATAATAATAATAATAATAATAATAATAATAATAGGAACACTAGGCACGATCCCAAGATCCCTGAAAAGGAATCTGGAAAGACTAGATGCCGAAGTAGCTCCAGGACTCATAATAATAATAATAATAATAATAATAATAATAATAATAATAATAATAATAATAATAATAATCATAGGGACACTAGGCACAATCCCAAGATCCCTGAAAAGGAATCGGGAATAGCTAGGTGCAGAAATAGGTCCAGGACTCATGCAGAAGAGTGTGCTACTAGAAACAGTGCACATAGTGAGAAAAGTGATGGACTCCTAAGAGGCAGGATGCAACCCGGAACTCCCCCTTCAACGCTATAAAACCACCCGGTCAATAGGATGACTGGGATAGACAAAATAATAATAATAATAATAATAATAATAATAATAATAATAATAATAAATGTGTTATAGGCACCTACGTATAATCAAAAATAGTGATAGGTTTAGTTAAAGGTAAAAGCAATAGATAGACTAATTTAGAACCAAAAGTAGAATATATTAAAACAAAGGAAAAAATATTAGAGGTCTTAGCCTCTCCTCCAGAATTATTTAAGAGTTCTGGTCCTTTCCTCCTTTCTAATTCCAAAACTATCTCGGAACAAGAAGCCTTGTTTGGCATGATAACTGAACTTTTTTATATGTTCTTTTTTTCCCCCTTTATTTTTTTTATTTCGACGGTTTTACGTGCCTCATTTTTTCCCAAAGGGATTGGAGTTTTCCCCTCAACTTCTCCACACCATAGACATTGTCTTTTTCTTCTTCTCCTCCTCCTCCTCCTCCTCCGCCAGCACAAACTTTGAATGGCCCTCTGGCACCTCTCCTCCCCCCCCGCCCCTTTTTGTGTAAGTGTTGGCCGTCAAAGTTTGGTTAGGGGCCCGTCCGAACCAATTAGTTGTTGGTTAAGATGGGCCCACACGGAAAAGCAGATTAATGTCCGGGAATCCTTAGAGATTCTCTCCCCCCTCCCCCTCCCTCCACGCTCCTCCCTTCTCTCCTCCCTTCCGCCACGCCCTCCTCCTCCCTCTCTTCCTCCCCCTCCCCCTCCCCTCCCCCATCTCCTCCCCCCCCCCCCCCCTCCCCCTCCCCTCCCCCTCCCGCACTCCATCAATCAGAGGTTAGGGCCATGACGTGCTTATTCATTTGATAGCGGTAATCGTTTTTTCTTTTTTATGTGACTTTATTCTTTCTTTGGTCGCAGTCTTAGTTTAGTGTTTGTTTGCTCCCATTTTAGAAACTAATGTTGTTACTATATGGTGTATATATATATATATATATATATATATATATATATATATATATATATATATATATATATATATAATATATATATATATATATATATATATATATATATATATATATATATATAATCTATATATATATATATATATATATATATATATATATATATGTATATATACATATTTATATATGTATATATATATATATTTATGTATATGTATATGTATATATATATATATATATATATATATATATATATATATATATATATATATATATATATGTATGTATGTATGTATGGGTGTGTCTATTATAATGATGGATTTCGACAGGCAGATAAGCGTGAGGATATAGTTTTCGCACCTTTCCACAAGGTGTTGCTCATCAACTCTTTCCAAGCTAAATTTTCTCCTGTCACTGAAGTGCACATTTACCCCAAAATCCTACATGAAATTTTCTTTTCATTTTGCTAGGATTCTTCCCATAAAAAAAATTCTCATAGATTAAATTGTATTATATATCATATTTCGTTACTTATTCTTGACCTAAACCTGTTTATTTTGCTGAAGTGATGTTCTGACATATTTATTTTCCTTTTTCAGGTGAGTGTTGACATGCTGTTTGTATCGAGAATTTGGTTTTCACGAGACATTTGAGAATAAGGTATGTACTGTACTCGAAGAAATTTTGTTTCCTTTAAAAGAGTTCGGTTCACCAAAGAGCTCAGTTCATATACAGAGCAAGAACGGGGTAGTTGAATGTTGTTCTTAGGAGTGAATGCCCTTGTCTTTTTCTATCACATTTTTTTTTTAATCGGCTTCTCGTACCTTTCGCTAATTACTGGCTTCTGTCTGTCTTTTTCTCAACTAGGTTTTCTGCCCACTAGTCTAAATGTACATCTGTAGGTGAACTGAGCGTCTTTGCATACGCTCATAGAGTATCCTCGAAGAGCAATGCAGACGTATGTGAAGAAAGAGAAAAGATATCAGAAGCAATGATTGCCACATCGACGCGAGCACGCTTTTACTCACTCAGGCAGGGCGAAATTTCGTGCTGGCGAATGCTAGGCAATTATGATAATATAATGGTTGGAAAGTCGTATGGGTTCCGTGGCATATCATTAGTTGGGCGAATATCTCACTGCTAAAGTGCATTTCGGTTCGGAGATGCACAAAGACCGCCGTAATCTGACCACGGCGGAAAAATAGAAATATCTTGCGGGATATTAGAGTTAGTGTCAAGGCAGTAAAACTAAGATATTGGGTCGTTAGAATAAGGTATTATGGCGTCATTAGAGAAGGGGGGAAAAAGTGAGTGGGAGGGGGGGCGGAGGGAAAATGCCCCCCTTCGCCGGTTCTCTTCAGCTCAAACGCATACACGTTTTTTTTTTTCTGAGTTACCGTGGCTTTCTTTTCTTTACCAATAGCGCTAATGTTGTTTGGCTCCGGAATGTTCTGAGTTGTAAAGTTTGGCATTGAGTTAATAGTCGACTCGCCTCGTGATAGCTTGTGCCGTTTTTGTACCAGCCGAGTTTGACTACTTACCATTTATGGATAATTGTTGCTTTTCCAGCCCTCTGTCTATATATATATATATATATATATATATATATATATATATATATATATATATATATATATATATATATATACATATACATACATATACATACATACATACATACATACATACACAAACACGTAGACAATTTCCTTTTCACGTACATGTAAAAAGCGACATGGGTGTGGTTAGGCACTGTGAAACCTTAAACGACAAAACTGTATTTGTTTCTCACCTCAAATTATAAAGGGCAAGTTATTAAATAGGTGATCTTAATTTGAAAGATTATAGTTATTACTGGTGTTATTCTTGCCTTGATTATTCTTTAATTGGTTGACTGTGTATTCTCAGTACCCGGGTCTAAAGATATTAGTAGTTTTACGAGCAAAGGAAAGTGGTAGTTATTAACTGTCTGAATGTTGAATTGATAACATATCGTTATCAACAATGAAAATTGTTTTTGTAACTGCATTGCACACATATATGGTGCATAATTGCTTTTGTGGTAGTTATTAATTGAATGAATGTTGAATTGATAGTATATCATTGTAAGCATTGAAAAATTTGCAGTAATTGCATTTCATACTTGGTGCACAATTGCTTTAATGGTTGTTATTAATTGCATGGATGTTGAATTGATAACATACCATTATAAGCACTGAAAAAAATTTTTTTAACTACATTTCATATCTGGTGCTCAATTGCTTTTATGGTAGTTATTAATTGCATGGATGTTGAATTGATAATATATCATTATAAGCACTTTGAAAAATTTGTTTGTAACTGCGATTCATATTTGGTGCACAATTGCTTTAATGGTAGTTATTAAGTGCATGAATATTGAATTGATAATATACCATTATTAGCAATTTGAAAAATTTGTCTGCAACTGCGTTTCATATTTGGTGCACAATTGCTGTACCTGTGTTCGCGAATTGTAAGCTTTTCCAAGGAATTATTTTTCACTCTCCAGGAGCCTTGTGCTTATACATATTCATTACTTTCCCAAACCGGGGTTACATCTTTTCAGAACCAATCGTGGGAGGGCGAAAGTTTTGGCCGAATCTTGGATTTCGTGGAAACACCCCTTTTCCTCAAAGGGGGAGTCCTATTTTCTCCAGCATCCGCAACAACAACAAGACCAACGCCACGAAGGTTCAGCATCTGAGTTTCTCCTCTGTGGGTTCGGAGTGGTCGACAATGGCGGGTGGGGGGTCCTTGTATCGACACCTCTTAATGGTTTCTAGACAAATGACGATCGCCTGTCGTTAACGTAGTCCGATACGCGCAGGTTTCGACATTAAGCAAGCTATTTGGGCGCTAAATCATACCCAACGATGCGAGGGAAACGGCGTATCAGCCCAGTCTTTCTTGGACTGAGCCCCTTAGGGCTGTCGATAAAGTAAATATACTCTCCGTAATAAATGTAATTGGGTATGTAGGCGGCCGCAGCGGCACACTCGCATGAAAGGGGTCGCCTGGAGACTGATGGCTTCACTTTTACCCCCATTAAAGTTCTGGCTTCGAAGGAGAGCGAGTCCGTCGGGAGATTAGAGGAAGGAAGGAGCGATCGCACCGAAATGCCCTCTGCTGGAGGGGAATTTCGATTCCCCTCGGAGCGAGGGCTTCAGAAGGAGGCGAGTGGGGAGTCGTACACTGTACTATACTAGGAATGCTTCGTATACTTTAAGAATATATACATCAAATTTTATTTCGTATATAATGTATGTAAATATATATATATATATATATATATATATATATATATATATATATATATATATATATATATATATATATATATATACATACATATATTATATATATGTACGAGGGTAAGTAAAAAGTTCTGGAAAAAATTCAATATACTCTTTATTTAAGGAAATTCAAACATAATTTTTCTACATATCTACCATCTAACTCTATACACTTTTCAGGCGCTGTTCCACCTCTGCAACCCTTCTTTGCTTAGAAATTTGGGGCCTTTCTATTAAACCATGTTGAAACTGCATGTTTAGCAGCATCCAAGATTCAAACCGGACTCCTCTTAAGTGTTCCTTGAGTTTTGGGAACAGGAAAAATCTGAAGGAGCAAGATCAGGACTATAAGGAGGATATGGAAGAGTTTCCCACCTAAATTTCCGTAGGACTTCTCTTGCAACCCTTGATGAATGTGCTGGAGCGTTATCATGATGGAACAAAATTCTGCGGTGCAACTTTTCCTCGACGTTTTTAGCCAATGCAGTCTTCAGTTTTTGCAAAACACCTTTGTAGTAGTTCCCGGTGGTTGTTTTTGTCCTTCAAGGAAATCAATCAAAATCACTCCTTTGGAGTCCCAAAACACTGTTGCCATAACCTTCTGGGCGATCTCGCCACTTTGAACTTCACTGGTGCAGCTGAACCTCTTGGTAACCATTGCTTTGACTGAATTTTACTTTCTGGGTATATTGATGGATCAAGTTTCATCTAGTAACAATCCGGTCAAAAACTCTGATTCATTTGATTCAATCTTCGTTAAAACTGCAAAGAGAAAGTTCAGCTCTTTGATGCAGTTGGTCTTCATACCAACCTTTTTGGGACCCAACGTGCTGAAGTTTACTCAAAAGATTTTCATTTAAAATTGAAAATGCGGAACCATGGGAGATCAGTTTCATTAGCTATCATATCGATAGTAATCCGACGATCTTCATTAGATTCTGCACCAAAACCACACTTCTTTCATTTTTGAGTCGATGGTCTTCCCTCTCTTGGGTTGTCTTTGAGGTCTCCCGACCATCCTTAAATGCTTTATCAATCATCTGATTTAGATGAGAAGAATCTCCATAAACTTGTTGCAAGGCTTCAATAATTTTCCTGGTTTCCAATCAAGCTTGGTCAGGAACTTGATGTTAGCTCTCATCTCAAAATTTTTATTTTCCATGGGTTCAGAAGTTACTTTCTAAGCAGATGTTGCACCAAATCGACTGAAGGTAACAAGTCTATATGGATCACTACATCACAGATAATTGCTTACCAAGTATTTGGTTGTTTCATTCTGTGTAAATACATCATTCAACAATTTTCCTGGAACTTTTTGACTTACCCTCGTATATATATACATATATAAATAGACAAAATAGACAAAATCCACGAGAAGATACAAAGGCCTTTCGACTTCTTGTCCTTTACTTAGCAGATATATACATATACATACAAACTGTATGTATAGAAAAGACGATTGTCTTTAAAAGATTCTTCAGTCTGCTTTCACGGTTATTTACAGATATCTGATTAAATGTTCTGTCCTTTTCACTCACTTTTTCGTACAAATAAACTCATTAGACTAAGTTGCAGCAAATCGTAGTCTTTGGTGCCGCCACTTCTTCATTTTTAGTTTTTGCAAAGAAAGCTATTGTGCCGGCTTTGTCTGTCCGTCCGCACCTTATTCTGTCCACATTTGCTGTCCGCCCTCAGATATTAAAAACTACTGAGGCTAGAGAGGGCTACAAATTGGGATGTTGATCATCCACCCTCAATCATCAAACATACCAAAATTGCAGCCCTCTAGCCTCGGTAGTTTTGATTTTATTAAGGTTAAAGTTACCCATAATCGCGCTTCTGGCAACGCTACAGGACAGGCCACCACGGCCGGCTGAGAGTTCCATGAGCCGCGGCTCACACAGTATTATATCGAGACCACGGAAAGATAAATCTTTTTCGGTTGCCTTGATTATACGCTGTACAGAAAACGCGACTGCGCTGAAGAAACTTCGGCGCATTTTCACTGTTAATTTCTGCCCGCCATGAAAGAGCAGCCCCTTTAAAAGAAAGTTTTCAGCTAATCTTAATCGACTTTGAATCTTTCATCTGATTTTCATGATATTTTGTTACAGAGCCAGTTAACGAATTAAGTTTTGATTGGTTCCCGGATTTTCCTTTTTTTTTTTTTTTTTGTAGGTACGTTCGAGCAATAGCGATTTTGCTGCAGTGTTAAAACTGACTTGCTCTCTCTATCCAGAGACATTTTCAGACTGGGAGGCTCTGACTGAAATTGGTTATTAGGACAGAATCAGGGCCAACAATTATGGGTATTAGTGTGTATGTTTACTGAGAGTCATGTTGTGGAGCTTGCACTTATGTGATTCTGGAAAACGGCATTCTGTTGGTGAGAAGTATTTTAGATTGCATAAATTTATATGTATATATATATATATATATATATATATATATATATATATATGTGTGTGTGTGTATGTGTGTGTGTGTGTATACACACACACACACACATATATATACATTATATAAAGTTAAGTATACCTTACTTTACCCAGACCACTGAGCTGATTAACAGCTCTCCTAGAGGGGCTGGCCTGAAGGATTTAGATTTATTTTACGTGGCTAAGAACCAACTGGTTGCCTAGCAACGGGACCCACAGCTTATTGTGGAATCCGAACCACATTATGACGAGAAATGAATTTCTATCACCAGGAATAAATTCCTCCAATTCTTCACTACTGGCCGGTCGGAGAATCGAACGCGGGCCCAGCAGAGTGCTAGGCGAGAACGATAACAACCAGTCAGTGAGGAACGTATATATATATATATATATATATATATATATATATATATATATATATATATATATATATATATAGATAGATAGATATGTTTATTTATTTATATGTATCTATGTATGCATATGTATATGTATATGTATAAGAACAATGAAGCCTTTGAAACGTTGACAGGCTTCTTGTTTCTAGAATTTCCCTATGACGCCGATGTCAGGACGGAGCTCTAAAAGATTAGGCTTAAACACATAGATTTTTTCCTTCTTCTTCTTTCTTGTTAGATGGAGAAGGATTAGTAAAACGAACACAAGGACAAAAGGCTCAGCATTCAAGAGAATAGTTCCATTCAGCGGTAGTTAATTGTCTCCTAATGGCCGTAGGCGTGGCGTCGCAATATTCTTTATTAAGGTTTTTATACTGTGTAGAGTTGATCTGTCTCGGGCTAATAGAAGTTATACATTCTCGTTCACGTCGCGATGATTGTAATACATGAATATGAATATTATTTCCTACATGGATAATTTAGGCTTATCTGTGTAGCTCTTTTAGCTAATTTTTTTCCTTTTATTTTCTTATCTGGAAGAGAGATTTTACACCTAAGCGTTAATTCTGTTTAATCCGACTTCAATATGATTTCTGTAATGTCGCCTCAAGTGCAGGTACTTACAGTGTAGCCGTTTCATTCCGGCTCTCTTCCGACATTCAGTTCTGACAGCTTTCAACACTTTTCTGGTGGTCTTTACTGAAGAATCCCCCTGTATTCCGTACTGAGAGTAAATGCATTTTTAAATGTTCTTACACACACACACACAAACACACACATATTGTGTGTGTTTGTAACACACATGTACATGTGTGTGTATATATATATATATATATATATATATATATATATATATATATATATATATATATATATATATATATATATTTTTTGCATATGGCCATGTGCATATATATATATATATATATATATATATATATATATATATGCATATATAATATATATAGAAAATATGGTATAATTGAATGAAAATATGGAAAATGATGAATAATATAAAGAAGGAAAGAGAAACGCTGGAGTGCTGCATGAGGCCTTTCGACTGTCGTCCTTTACTGAGCAGACTGAAGGAATGTAAAAATAAGTTTACCAAGAAAGCTCATATAAATGACAGATGGGGATTACAAAGGAAAAAAAACATGTATCTGGAATCCAACACAATTGAAGAATTAGCAGAACTGCCAAAACAGGGTGTGTGTGTGTGTGTGTGTGTGTGTGTGGATTCATTGGATATGTGGCCTTGTTCTGATGCTCCGTACATGTGTCGAATCCTGCCGTAGACGTCAGAATTTCTTCAAATTCTTGCTTTAGGATTTCAGAATTTGTTCGTCATATTCTTGCATTAGGAACTCAGAATTTATAGTGACGAGCGTATCCAAAGTCAGTTTCCTTCCCTCGGTAGTTTTTGGGTGCAAATATAGTGAAGAAAACCAGACCGTGTTTCGTGTGCATTTTGATTACATTTCTTAGCCACTGGTGCTTTTCTTCAGAGGCTCATTGCTTTGTGTTCTTACTTCCACGTCACTACAAAACGTGTCAGGCCATGAGCTTAGGTAGTTCTTTCTTTTCGTTTTGTTTTCCTTCTTTCACTGACTCATTTCATCTTAAAGGTGAGTTTGTCATCTTTGACTGGACTGCATTTATTGACACCTGCCTCTCCTACGATAATTTTAGAACTTTCATTCCGGTTTCATTGTTTATATAAATTTGTATATATATATATATATATATATATATATATATATATATATATATATATATATATATATATACATATATGTACATATGTATATATGTGTGTGTGTATGTGCTGTTTTGTTATTACATAAAACGACCCTGTATTTGGAAAAGCGACTCATCGGTGAAAAATATTTTTGCACGTGTGTGTACGCAAATATTTTTACAAATGAAGGTTGGCTTTATGGAATAACCAAGCAGCAGTTATTGCTATGTTCAAACTTATTACTGCTCAGTGGAGGATGGACGCCTTTTCAGAAAACTTCGGCAGAACCATCCTCTTTGTATACCTGAGGGAAAGACTCCTCAGCACTGCATGTAGAAACCTTCTCTTCTAGATATTTAGACCAGTGGTTCTCAAGCTTTTTTTAATGTGCGTGTAATCATCTAGACCATTGTATGCATGAATTAACTCCTTAAATGTATAATCTTCCTAGAAATATTTAGAGAGCATATCAGAATTAGATTGTTAATAGACACTTTTCAATGATTTTTCAAACTTTTTTTTTATTTTATAAATGTTCTGTTTGTTCATTCTAGGCAGTTTGAGAATCACTGATTTACAGTGAATGTAATATTTAAAATGATTTTTCTTGTGTTCTGTTTGTTCATTCGGCTTGCTACTCTGTACAATCGTAAGAACTTTGAAATATTCGTAAAACAGTCATTCGTAAAAGTGGAATATCAGGAATTTGTATGTTTAGAGCAGAATTACGTTCTGAGAAATGAGTGTTTTAATTATTGTTAGCGTCGGCTTTGCAATGCGTATCAAGAGAAATAACTTGACTCGCTCATTAATGGAGGATATAGGTGAATGACCAACAGCATTCCTGTGTACATATCATCTTGAACTTGAATGATGTTAGATGATTGTCTGGTCGAATGAGAGAAACTCTTAGTATGTGCTTATAAAACGCCTCTGAAATTCTTCAATTTTTTTCTCTTTGTTTCATCAAAACTTCAACTGCGAATATGATTTTCCACACGGGTTTCAATGTACTTGTTTGTTGTTCCTTTGTGAACGATTTATTTCTCTAAAACGAAAATGTGTGTGTGAAACGGGGACCGGAAAAACATGCCATTTTAAAACCTCCCTAATGGAAAGGGGGATAAAGAAAATTTATGGTCATTGTTATTCGGCTGTGCGTGACATTTATTGGAATAGTGAGCTTAATCACAAATATAAATCATTAATTTTTATTGAATCGTAAGGGACGAAGATTCAGTTTTATGTGAACGAACCGACCGCAGTGTGAAGCGGACGGTGTGCAGTTAATTACTACTTTATGAGAGCCCTTGATCCCTGAGTATTTTAGCAAATATTTTGTGGTGTTTGACATCTTGATCATATATGCTGTGGTAAGCTGAGGGTTGTGTAAATTGTATGAAGTCAAATTGGTCTTTTAATTGCTGAATTCATTTTGGGAAAGCTATCAGGGAAATTCTGTTCATTTTGTATGTTTGTGCTAATGACTGTTTTTAGTTCTCTGTAAAAGTAAATTATTGTGCCGGCTTTGTCTGTCCTTCCGCACTTTTTCTGTCCGACCTCAGATCTAAACAACTACTGAGGCTAGAGGGCTGCAAATTGGTACGCTGATCATCCACCTTCCAATCATCAAATATATCAAATTGCAACCCCTCTAGCCTCAGTAGTTTTTATTTTATTTAAGGTTAAAGTTAGCCGTAATCGTACGTCTGGCCACGGTATAGGATGCGCCACTACCGGGCCGTGCCTGAAAGCTTCATGGGCCTTGGCTCATACAGAAAACTCGATTGCGACGCAGCAATTGCCCATTGTCTTCTATTAAGCTTGTTTTGGCTTGTGACTTTATTATAACTTGGCTTAAACTGACATGGTTTTGACATTATAAAGGAGTGTAAGTTTTTGCTGACGAATGACCTTCTGTTTTAAATGAGGAACCTTACTCTCATGATTCAGCTATGATCTTCAGTTTTCACAGGGATTCATCTTTGCTCCTGAAATACGAAACTAAAACTAAGTTGTCAAATAGTAGCTGAATTATAGTTAGCGCTTTAATTAAGTCTTGGGTGAGACACCCTACTAAATAACATTATTTTTCAGTGAGATAGTGAAGTGAGATATGCAATTCACCAACTCAGGCTGAAAATGTCATAGATATTTAGTTCTTTCCCAACCCGTTCTTCGACCTTTGACCGATGCATGTTCTCATTAGTTTCACCTATCGCTTTGAACTGACAACAACCACTTCTGACCACATCCCTGGGATTCAGCGGGTTGTTAACAAGCGATTGAGTCGTCTGCGTCGCTGTGTTGGGATTTCATCACACTGATTGGAAGGCATTAAAGGAAATTGTTTGTGCTTTCTTTTCTGCAGAGATAGGAAACTGCGTTCCATTTGATTTACTCTTCCGTATTTAACCGTGTAGAGGTGCTCTCAATTGTTTAACTAGTTTATATTTTATATTGACTTTTGATCAGCGAGTGGCAATTAATCTCTTGCTCACGCATTTGGGAGTTTCCCCTTATGAACTGAATATGGAATTCGGGCCAAATGCCAAGCGCTGGGGCCTACGAGACCATTCAGCGCCGAAAAGGAAAATGAGTAAAAGGTGTATCAGGAGGAAAACCTCAAATCAGTTGCACAGTGAATCAGTTCTTATGAGAGGGTGGAAAGTAAGTTGGCAGAAAGAGAATATGAAAGGACGTACAGTAAAAGGTACGAAAGGGGTTGCAGCTAGGGGCCGAAGGCATGCTGCAAAGAACCTTAAGTAATGCCTACAGTCTACAGCGTGAAGTGCACTGACCTTCAATGCTTTACACGGTCTTTGGTTGTTTCACGTTTATGTGCATCACTACAGTATACTCTTCCTCAGTAGAGAGCCATTCATTTAAATGTATTTATACTTATAGTACAGTAAGAGAAAGTTTACACTATACTTCATGCGAGGCACCAAATTGTCAAGAGTGTATTAATATCAAGACATTAAACGTAATCTGATGGAATGAGTTTCTTTTCCATGGACTTCTGGTGTTTTCAGTGGGAATTTTTTTTTTTTTTTTTTTTACATCTAGAGTAACTGGCGTTTGCTGTGAAAATTTGAAACGGGAATACATAAACGTACTGTAACATGCGATGCTGAGATTGCATGTAGAATTGATTGATTGGTCTTGTGATTTCTGTCAGTGCTTGTTTGCCATAAATAGATGTGATCTGAAAATTATTGTATTCCCCTCCCCCGAAAAAAAAAATTATCCAAATATAAAATGTGAGCTGAAAGATTGTATTCCCACCCCTCCAAAAAAAACATTATCCAGATATAAAATGTTAGCCGAAAATTATTGTATTCCCCACCCCCACCCCAAAAAAACCATTATCCAGCTATAAAATGTGGGCTAGAAGTTATTGTATTCCCCCTCCCCCCAAAAAAACACATTATCCAGATATAAATTGTCAGCTGAAAGGTACTGTATCCCCCCAAAAAAACATTATCCAGATATAAAATGTGAGCTGAAAGTTATTGTATCCTCCCCACAAAAAAAAAAACATTACCCAGATATAAAATGTTAGCTGGAAGTTATTGTAATCCCACCCCAAAAAAAAAACATTATCCAGATAGAAAATTTGAGCTGAAAGTTATTGTATTCCCCAAAAAAAAAAAAAAACATTATCCAGATACAAACTGTGAGCTGAAAATTATTGTATTCCCTCCCCACCCAAAAAAATTATCCAGATGAAAAATGTGAGCTGAAAATTATTGTATACCCCTCCAAAAAAAATTATCCAGATATAAAAGTTGAGCTGAAAGATATTGTATTCGCCAACCCCTCCAAAAAAATTATCCAGATAAAAAATGTGAGCTGAAAATTATTGTATACCCCAAAAAATTATGCAGATATAAAATGTGAGCTGAAAGATATTGTATTCCCCCAAAAAAAGAAATTTTTATCCAGATAAAAAATGTGAGCTGAAAATTATTGTATTCCCCCCCAAAAAAAACATTATCCAGATATAAAAAGAAAATAATTAATCTCGACAAAATCCGTCAGACAACTTGCGTCAGTTAAAGGGTAATCTTGCACTGATAACGCTGGCATTCGAGTGTTGAACTGTTACAGATTCCAGGGACTAACTCTTGTTACGGGAGCTTAGTATTCGTGAAAGCAGTGGCCATTAAAACTAGTTGAATTCAGTTTGCATTGCTTGCGAATAACGTGAATTGTGCAGATGTCTAGGTTATTGGTGAAAACTTTTTTTTTTTTTCATAATCGCCCAAAACATAACATTGTTTTTATTGCATCGACCAATTCAGTTTTCATAATGCTGTGGAAACGAAAAGATAGATAATCTTTTTGAGATATACCGTGGTTCTGTAGTTATCTGGTATTCTAAGTTTTCTGTAAAAGAAAACTATTGTGCCAGCCTCTCTGCCCGTCCGAACCTTTTCTGTCCTCAGATCTTAAAAACTACTGAGGCTAGAGGGCTGCAAATTGGTATGTTGACCATCCACCCTCCAACCATCAGATACACCAAATTGCAGTCCTCTAGCCTCAGTAATTTTTATTTTGTTTAAGGTTAGCCATGATCGTGCTTCTGGCAACTATATTAGACAGGCCACCACCGGGCCGTGGTTACAGTTTCATGGGCCGCGGCTCATACAGCATTATACCGAGACCACCGAAAGATAGATCTGTTTTCGGTGGCCTTAATTATACGCTGTACAGAAAACTTAATTGCGCCGAAAAACTTCGTCGGATTTTTTACTTGTTTTATATATATATATATATATATATATATATATATATATATATATATATATATATATATATATATATATATATAAATATGACGAGGAATGATGTTTTCTTATTTTTTTTATTGTTGCTGTAGGCATTCTGACCTCAACCCAGCTTCAAATAGGTATGTAAGAAGGTTTGTATAAAAAGGTACGTTACTGGACTGACGTTCTGAAATTACACGACGATGCCTTTCAGAATGACGCACCAACTATTGGAAAAGGAAGTATTCTATTAAGTACTCTTTTATATTACTGAAACTTGCTTACAAAGAAACAGTCGAAATGTAAACAGTACAACGGTATACAAGTGTTTCCTGTAGATAAATGTATGATGTGGAATATTATTTAATCAAAAACTGATTAGCCAGAAGTGTGAAGGAGGAGGATTAGTGAAAAACCCGATGAGATTTTTGGATATTGAAATTTTTTCACTTTTTCGTGAGTTCCTTACTTGCTTTTCAGACAATGTTTTATCTCTGTTTTTAAATATACTAATAGCATATTCCTTTTAAAGGCCTACCATTGGGTGCTTATATGCGGATGGGTTAAAAGGAAATATATGCGGATGGATTAAAAGGAAATATATGCGGATGGGTTAAAAGGAAGTATACGCGGATGGGTTGAAAGGAAATATATGCGGATGGATTAAAAGGAAATATAGGCGGATGGGTTAAAAGGAAATGGAAGCGGTTGGGTTAAAAGGAAATATATGCGGATGGGTTCAAAGGAAATATATGCGGATGGGTTAAAAGGAAATGGAAGCGGTTGGATTAAAAGGAAATATATGCTGATGGGTTAAAAGGAAATATAGGCGGTTGGGTTAAAAGGAATTGTATGCGGCTGGGTTGAAAGGAAATATATGCTGATGGGTTAAAAGGAAATATACGCTGATGGGTTAAAAGGAAATATACACGGATGGGTTAAAAGGAAATATACGCGGATGGGTTAAAAGGAAATATATGTGGGTGGGTTAAAAAGAAATATGCGCGGATGGATTAAAAGGAAATATATGCGGATGGGTTAAAAGGAAATATACGCTGATGGTTTAAAAGGAAATATATGCGGATGGGTTAAAAGGAAATATACACTGATGGGTTAAAAGGAAATGTATTCAGATGGGTTCAAAGGAAATATATGCGGATGGGTTAAAAGGAAATATATGCTGATAGGTTAAAAGGAAATATATGCGGATGGGTTAAAAGGAAGTATACGCGGATGGGTTGAAAGGAAATATTTGTGGATGGGTTAAAAGGAAATATACGCCTATGGGTTAAAAGGAAATATACGCTGATGGGTTAAAAGGAAATGTATTTAGATGGGTTCAAAGAAAATA
The DNA here is from genome assembly GCF_040412425.1 of Macrobrachium rosenbergii. Classification (NCBI taxonomy): domain Eukaryota; kingdom Metazoa; phylum Arthropoda; class Malacostraca; order Decapoda; family Palaemonidae; genus Macrobrachium; species Macrobrachium rosenbergii. The sequence continues at coordinate 33,857,572 of NC_089791.1, read as the reverse complement.
TATGCGGATGGGTTAAAAGGAAATATATGCTGATAGGTTAAAAGGAAATTTATGCGGATGGGTTAAAAGGAAATGTATTCAGATGGGTTCAAAGGAAATATATGCGGATGGGTTAAAAGGAAATATACGCGGATGGGTTAAAAGGAAATATACGCGGATGGGTTAAAAGGAAATATACGCGGATGCCATAAAAGGAAAGAAACAGCCACCGTACTCCTAGTAATCTTTAGCCATCGCTCTGTTTCGCAGGGTTAGAAAACTCGTTATCCCACTTTTGTTACCACGGAAGCAATTAAGGTCGCAAATGGGGTTCGCAGGAAGCGCTAATCAGAAGAACAAAACAACGCTTAGGTATCATGGCCTTATGTCAATAATGTTGATGGTAATGGTGATGGTAATGAAGCTGGCTGGGCCATTACGGAGGAGTCGAGAGAGCCTCATTAGCTTAGCCCAGCTTAATGCCACCGGAGATAATGACTGGAGGCCGGCCGCCACATACCGGCAGTCCTTTATTATTAAGCGTTCGGGCTGTTACGATTTTCCTTCCGGTCTCGAGGCGCCACGGTCACCGTGCGTTGGAGGAGGGCGGGAGATGTTAACACCGACTTTTAATGGCTGGTAAGCTTATCTCGCCGTTATGTATATATCATTATAAAAGGCAGTGCAAGTGGTGCTCGTGGTCGATGCGCGATGGTGCTTGTGCTTTGAATGTTCGTATTCACTTTTCGATTTTATATATATATATATATATATTTATATATATATTATATATATATATATATATATATATATATATATATTTAATTTGTAACGTCCTGAGTGCGTACCCAGTTATAAAACAAAAACACTCCTTGAAACACATTCACACACAAATCCACTGAGATATGTGCATATATATATATATATATATATATATATATATATATATATATATATATATATATATAATATATATATATATATAATGTACACACACATGTATGTATGTATGTATATATATATATATAATGTACACACATATATATGTATGTGTATGTATGTATATATATATATATATATATATATATATATATATATATACATATGTTTGTGTGTGTACTTTATACACAATTTCAAATACTTCCCGAAGTTACGAAGTATTTTGTTTTAAGGAACTTGAAGCCCTCGAGCAAAACAGCCATTAATTTCAGCACCAGAATAAAAGATCTATATAACATCTCAGCGATTCTCATTTTCCTCAACAACATAAGATTGATATTAAAAAGATGATTTGCTCCGATGTCCTCGAAATCGAGCAGTTCTTTGTGATGGCATCTTCCTATCATCATAGGAAAGAGGAAATGAACGTCACAGCAATCGATGCATTAAATAATGGTATTTTAGATTGACAATAAAGGACCCCGCTGTATGTGTATGTGTGTTTGTGTGTATGTGCCGATGTCCAGCTTTCCCCTCTGGGCACAAACGGATACCTGTAATCCCCACAAAGACTTTCATATGTTTTCCATCTGGTACGGTTCTCGCAATCTGTCTTCCTCCAGAACAACAGTATTGTCATCCGTACCCTTATCGAAAAACTTGGCCTCCATCCTTCAACCTGCGTTCCTTTATGGGATTTTGTTGTCCGCCTATCCTTCTCTCTTTTTTTTTTTATTTATGTTTTAGTAAAAGAGATGTATTTTTTGTAATGTGTCGTACGCGAGCTGCATGCTTATTTCTGTTATTTCTCTTACGTCACGTGGAAATTGAACGTGCCCGCCTTAATACTTTTAAAGATTGGTATATATACCTTTGTTGTTTTTGCTCCACGAACACCTTTTGCGTTTCAATCTCATTCTAAAGGTGCTTTAGAAGGATGATGATGATGATGAAGATGAAGATTGGTATATGTACCTTTGTTGTTTTTGCTCCATGAACACCTTTTGCGTTTCAATCTCATTCTAAAGATGCTTTAGAATGATGATGATGAAGATTGTTATATGTACCTTTGTTGTTTTTGCTCCACGAACACCTTTTGCGTTTTAATCTCATTCTAAAGGTGATTTAGAATGATGATGATGATGATGGAAGGTATTAAAATCCGTATTTGTTTTGCTCCATTGAACACCTTTTGCTCCGTTTTCAATCTCGTTCTAATGGGTAACATATAGTAGGATGATATGAATTATGAAGACAGTTATATGTACCTTTGTTGGATTTTCCGTGGATTGCACTCCCTTAGGGACAGCATAACCCTTCACATTCCAAATGAATTAAAATTGGAATATACGATATTGCAACAGCAGGATATTGCGATAAGTGCTGTCATTGGATTACAGTACTTCCTGTGCGCTTGGGTATTAATACTTGATTGAAGAACCATAGATGAAACCGTTTGGCGCTCATTCTACGGCAGAAGGTGCACTTTATGGAAGGATGATGATTTTTCAATGAATTTTATCGTATACAGAGGCCCTTTGTTGTTTGCTCCATACTCACCTCAAAATAGGAATCTCATTGCTAAGATGCCCTTATCTTTTCCTTTCGATAGTATTCTCAGGATGATGAAGATGTCACCTGGGTACATTGTACCTCTGTTGTCTTCTGCTCTTGGCAACTGAACACCTTTTGCGTTAAAGAATCTCATTCTAAAGTAAAATGCTTTGAATGATGATGAACAGCCATGTTATATGTACCTTGGTTGTTTTGACCTCACAGTTACAAACCTTTTTTTTTCTTAATCTCATTCTAAGGTGCTTTAGAACGATGAGAAATATGATTGAAATGTTTCATATCCGTATGCGATTTTCCATTTCATGTCTTTGCTCTTACTGTTATTAACTCGCTCGTTCACAAAATGAATGGATTTCAGAATAACATTTTATATTTTGTTAGAGATTCTCTCTCTCTCTCTCTCTTATCTCTCTCTCTCTACTGGATTATTTGTTTTGAGTTAGATTTTTATGAGGTTGACTCAAACCCAAAACATCTGCAAATGAATTAATTTCTGGAATATCAGCTGATTTCAACAGTTTTGTTATCGTTAGTGTGTCATTGGACTCTCTTACATCTCTCTCTCTCTCTCTCTCTCTCTTCTCTGTGCTCTCTCCCTGCAAAAATACTTGTTTTTTGAGTTAGATTTTATGAGGCTGTTTGGCGTCTGAGCGCTCTGCTAAGATCAGTTCTGCACTTCGATATGGAATTAAATGATTTTCAATTATTTTATCGTATTATTTATTTCGCTTTTGCTGTCAGTGGAAATCATCATACTCACCTCAACTGAGTTCTGGACTTCAAATGTTTGTGTGTAGATGCCATTTATCTTTTTCAGTTTCGATTAGTATTCTTCCTGGATGTAATTTGTTTACCATGATTACTGGTTCATTTACAGATTCTGTGCCTGTGATTTCGTCTTCTGCTGTTTGAAAATTGGCATTTTGTTTCGGCCGTATTCCTGTAACTGCAGTATTAAAAGGCATAAAATTTTGTATTTGCTAGAGAAAGAAGTTTTATCTTTATATCATTTCTTTCATCAAATGCTTCCTGTAAAAATTGGAATGAAAATGATGAATGCCGTGAAAAATGGTCAACAAGGCCAGACCCCACAGTTACAAATCATTCATTTTTTTTCTTTTTGTACATTAGCGAATTTATCATGTTGATTATGTTTTTTTGTGATTAGTTTTTTTAATATTTAAAATTTTTTTTTTTTTAAATAATTTATTCTTACGTGAGGTTTCATGTCTTTTCTGACCTGTTTATTTCTGAGTTTATTTTTTTAACACAAAAAACGGCCAGGACATTACTTTTGCGAATAAGTTGAACAAAATTCTCTATGTTCTCTCTCTCTCTCTCTCTCTCTCTCATTTCTCTCAAAGTTCTCTCCTGCAAAGATTAGTTTGTTTTTGACACAAGATTTGAATAAAAGCTGTAATAAGCCTAAAACATGCAATAAAGGACATTTTCTGATGCATCTTCAGCTGATTTCACTATTTTGTTACCCGTCACCGTCAAAACGACTCTTTGTTTTCTCTCAATCTCTGTATCTCTTTGATGCTCTCTCTCTCTCTCTCTCAGTAATTATCAAGATACTGTAATGCAAAAATTATTTGTTTTTGAGTTAGATTTTATGAGGCTGTACTGAAGTCTAAAACGTCTGCTAATATATACATTTAGTTATATATAGATATACATTATATATTTTCGTTATTATATAGAGTTATTATTTATTTTGCTTTTGCTATCAGTACCGTGGAAATCATCAATATTATGCCAAATGTTGTCTGAGTTCTGGAGTCGTACAAAGGTAATGTGTCGAGGATCGAGACCCGGCATTTATCGTCATTTTCACTTATAAAATTTGCGATAATTCCCATCGGGATATTTATGACATAGATGTTGAAAATGATTTCCAGGATTTACCATGATTATATATATATTTATATAGATATTCAACCTTTCTCCTGTAATTAATGCGTCTGTACCTTTCTTTGCTGTTTGAAAAGGTCATATTTGTTTCGGCTGTTTCTGTAACCTGCGGGCATCATTTTTAAAGGTATAAGTAATTTTGTATTAGTACAATAAAATTAAGTGACAAATGTTAAAATACTTTCAATATAAATTACATTAAAACAAGTGAAGTTAAAAATATGAATAGGACCAACCGTTGAGTATGGAGGCAGAGGAAGGATTTCTGACCAAAAACGTAAACTTTTTCTGGAGATGGCTACGATAAAGTGATTATTTTTTTTTGTGGGGACCAGTTTTTAATAAACAATGATTTTTTAATTTTAAAAGTTTTGATTAGTGGCTCTGCCCAAAACCTTAAAAGCCTTGTTATAGAATGTTTATTTCTCGGCATGATTTATGTTTTTTAATTTGAAAGTTTAGTGCCAGTTCTATACTTTTTAAAGAATACTGTCGATTCGGACAAAAGTAACCTTGTTTGTCGTCTCAATTTACAAGGTTCCTCATTTTGAATCGAGACAAAGTTCAATAAATAACATTGAGTTTCATTAAGGACAAACGGTCTTTGAAGCTGAAAAGGCTACCGATATTCAGTGGGTTTGTGGGTATAATTTTGATTTTTCACGGCAGGGGAGGTTTCTTTCAGTCTTCCTTTTATTCACGACATATCTTTTATAAAGGCCGATCTCTTTTATCCCTGTCAATCCCTGCCGTGAATTCATTTGATGCAAGGCCGTCACGAAATACTCATAACAGTAATTAGCTTCAAGATACTGTTTGATCCTTTAATGACCTTTGTGTTTATATATATATATGCTTATATATATATATATAACCTATATGGATCGATATATATATATCGATATATATATATGTATATATATATATATTTCAAATATACCATATATAGGATCATATATATATATATATAGTTATATATAGATATACATATATATAATCATAAATTATATATATATATATATATATAATATATATATATGCCTACACCTCATCTATGAAGAATTTTACGTTTTTAGTCAGTTTTTCCTCAATCTCCAAGCTACAAATGTTGTCATATTCATAGTCGTTGTTTAATGTAATTGTGTTGTGGATTTAGACCCGGCAATTTGTCCATTTTTAATATAAAATCTCCTTCTTAACGATAATTCCCCATCGAGATATTCCCGCGTAGCGTGAATTAGATGTTGCCTGCTGGTTGTAGCTTCATGATTGCAATTGAATATATATATATATATATATATGTTATATATATATCTGCCTTATATATATATATATATATATATATATATATATAATTGCTTTGCCGAGATGGTCTCCCAGCGCGCCCCCCCCCTCAACGCTCTATCATTCTAGGTATAGTTTTTTTATGGATTGACAAACTAAAGATATATCTTTTGCCGTCCATTTGGAGACGCATTCGTCAGCTGAAAATTGGAGGGGATGCAAAAAAATCAATGTAAATCATTGGCGAGAGGCCGGAGAGCGGACGTTTCATGCGGTCGAATGGTATCTTTATTCGACCATGTGGAAATGAATTATGAGGTAATATTATTCTTTGATTTGTGGTGACCATTCACTCGGTCTCCGTGTCGGCGACAAACGTGTCTCAGACGGAGGCGATTTATGTATGCATTTTTTGTTGTTTTTTTTTTTAATCCTTTGTTTGCGAAAGCAAAAGAGATCAAGCTGTTGACTCATGCGCGGTCATCAAATACACTTTGGGGAAAGCACGGCATAAAGTAAATATTTGCTTGAAAAGCCTTTTTCGATTTCTGTCTTTTTCAGAGAGAGACAGTATTTGACTAAATCCTTTAATGCTAAAATATAAAAAAATGGGTACGTTTCTAGGTATTTACTTATCTTATTTTCACATTACATTATATATATAAATATATATATATATATATATATAATATATATGTATGTATGTATGTATATATATATATATATATATATATATATATATATATATATTATATATATATATATATATGTATTTATACATATATATATATGTATATATGTATGACTTTATCACATCACCGTGATTCATATACAATCAGTAAACTACAAACGTCCTTTAATATCCAATTCGCTCTACCTCCGGAAATAATATATTTTTCATATATGATACCGAAGGAATTTTTAGTTGATAATAAGTTCGTCGACCCGTGGGTGAACCAGCGAAGACAAGAACTCAGGACTACAGTGGACACATTAACCCGCACGGCCAGCAAGTATACAGTATGTGTATATATATATATATATATATATATATATATATATATATATATATATATATATATATATATATATATATATATATATATTTATATATATATATATATATATATATATACATACATACACACACACAGATTTTGAGAGTGAAGCGTGTACCTTGTGTTTACTATAACAAGTATTCGCAAACTACAATAACTCAAAACCTCTTCGGTGTTAATTTTGTGAACCAACTAGCATGTGTCTACGGAGCAAACATCTCTCTAAATGATGTTTTGAATGTTCTTGCCTTCGGAAATGGACCATAACGTTTTTATCCACACTGCCTGTAGTTAAATCGATCAGCTTTTGATGTTTTGTCCTTTTCTCTTGCAGTTGGTACTTTGCCATTGTTTGTGCGTTTATAAGTACTTATTCGTGCATGTGTTTATGTTACGTGTGTGCTGGTGAAGTGCCTGAGCAGATGCGGTGTTTACATAGGTAGAATATTCTAGGATACAGACGAGATTGCTTCATTCCCGATTAAGAGATCAAGTTATGTAAACTGATGTCGCAAGGAGTATGGTCATCGACGCAGTAGTTGGCACTTCTCTGTGTCATAATATACGAAGGCGTCTTTGCGAAAACAGTGATAGAATGTGAATTGTAATTGGATGAAGGGAAACAGAAAATCCTGAAAGTCACGGCTGCAAATTCTTTAGGAGGTAAAGATTAAATTTCTTGAATTCTCTCTCTGTTGTTTATGATTTTGAGTCGTAGAACCACAAATTCATGGGAAGAATCATCTCTATTATATATATACATACATACATACATACATGCACGACACACACACACATGATATCTATATATATGTATATGTATATATAAACATATAATAGACACACACACACACATATATATATATATGTGTGTGTGTATGTACGTATATAGAAATAATCACCACGCAATCACGTGTGGAACAGAAATAAATTTCTGACTCACATCAGGATCGAACCCAGGTCTTCCAATCGAAAGACAAGACCGCTACCAGCCAAGCTCTTGTCTTTCAGTTGAAAGACCTGGGTTCGATCTGTTGACAATTAGAAATATATAACTATATATATATAATATATATATATATATATATATATATATATATATATATATATATATATATATATATATAGATATAGAGAGGAAAAGTTAAAGAGGAATAAGAAGACAATATTATCTGGAAAAACGGTTAACCAAAGAAGAAAAACAATACCTGGAACAACGTATTTGAGGCGCAGCACGAGAGCCAGCCATTGTTGGAGTTAAGATTTACAAAAGCTGAAAAATTCCTCGCTGACTGAGACACATGGCAGCCATTCGTTCAGCTGCTCTGTGTGTGACACAAAAATCTATATAAATGTATTGTGCAATTCAATACGGCCATTTCAAGTCGCAGGCGACCGAGAGTATGCGTGCTCCTGTCCACCGATTGAATGGACAACTTGCTACCTTTTTCGACAGTGGATGGTCATTCATAAAATCAGTCTGCACGAATTTTTATCAGCATGTTGACACTTCTGGTCTTCGGGATTAAGTCATCATTGCGATGAGCTTCTGAAACGATAGCCTAAACTTTGCCTCATTTGTTTCAAATATCTCTCTTTTTTTAGTTGCATTGAACACAGAATTTAGGCCAAAGGCCAAGCACTGGGACCTATGAAGTCATTCAGCGCTGAAACGGTAATTGGCAGTAAAAGGTTTGTAAGGTGTAACAGGAGGGAAAGCTCGCAGTTGCACTATGAATCAATTGTTAGGAGAAGGTGGAGAGTTAGAGGGAAGAGAGAGAATATGAAAGGAGGTACAGTAAGAGGAACGAAAGGGGTTGCAGCTAGGGGCCGAAGGCACGCCGCAAAGAACCTTAAGTAAAGCCTACAGTGCACCATTTCAGGGCTGAATGACCTCATAGGTCCTAGTGCTGGGCCTTTGGCCGAAATTCTATATTCAATTCGATTCAGTTACGGTTACTGAAAGCCTTCTTAAAGCAACATGATCATTTTGTCTAAGGAATTTGTTTTGCCTTTTGCTTCTTGCTTGCTTGCTTGCTTGCTTGCTTGCTTCGACCATAACATTAGCCTTTAAAATATATACCGGTTACCTTACGGTTCTCTGAGCCTCCCATTGTGTTGACATCGTATTCTTTTGAGAAGTATAAGGCTTCACTCGGCCGTCGGAGTTATTGTTAAGAAAATTTTTGATGAAGGACTTAACATCTTGTGTTTTTTTTTTTTCTTACCGACTAAATGTGACATTCTGTGTACTCTGTAGGGGGAAATGCGTAAAAAAAAAAACGGAGCCGTAATTGTTTAGTAAATACGAGTTAGGCCTACGAAAATGCCATTAAAGGGCGTTTTACTGCTCAAGTTTTTTTTTTTTAAGTCGTAACTTCACGTTATCACGGGGCGCTGTTTTAGTAGTTTTAGAGTGAATGTGTTCGTTGTAGTATAAAGTGTTTGGGATGTAAATACACTAAAAGATTGAGTTGTTTGTTTAGTGGACTGTAAAATGCCTGGAACATGTTTTTATTGGCACTTGATAAATAGTGTATAATATATATATATATATATATATATATATATATATATATATATATATATATATATATATATATATATATACATAACAGTGTGGATATGTATTTATACACACGTACGTTCATATATCTTTGTGCCCCGAAGATGCGTGAATAAACACGTGAAAGCGCTTCTTCTGCCTGTCATTTTCTTGTGGTATTCGCTTATATGTGTACTGTATATATTATATATATATATATATATATATATATATATATATATATATATATATATATATATATATATATATATATATATATATATATATATATATATATATATATAATTATTAATATATGTATTAATATATATGTATATATAGTATTTAGTTTATATTAAGGATATTCACACATGCAGCGTAATTTGGAAAATACACAGAAAAAGAAATCCAAACGCATTTAGGTTGAACAGGATCTATGCATTATGCAGTCACTACGGCTGACTGCCTTTTTTCATGATACTGTAGGTTTGAACAACACGGTTCTTCTTTTTTAGAAGTTACATATAGAACCGTATTTTTATTAGAAGTTACAAATAGAACTGTATTTTTATTAGAAGTTACAAATAGAACCGTATTTTTATTAGAAGTTACAAATAGAACTGTATTTTTATTAGAAGTTACAAATAGAACCGTATTTTTATTAGAAGTTACAAATAGAACCGTATTTTTATGAGAAGTTACAAACAGAACCGTATTTTTATCAGAAGTTACAAATAGAGCCGTATTTTTATGAGAAGTTACAAATAGAACCGTATTTTTATGAGAAGTTACAAATAGAACCGTATTTTTATGAGAAGTTACAAATAGAACCGTATTTTTATGAGAAGTTACAAATAGAACCGTATTTTTATGAGAAGTTACAAATAGAGCCGTATTTGTATGAGAAGTTACAAACAGAAACGTATTTTTATTAAAAGCTGCAAATAGAAACGTATTTTTGTTAGAAGTTACAAATAGAACCGTATTTTAGCGTTGTCATATAAATTTGGCATGCATGAGAGGCCTAGGATAATGTTCTTTTTGAGTGAACCGCTCAAAAGTAATTCCCACTCAGCGAGCATTGCTTCATTTATCATGGATCGAACTTTCATACGAACTCTTTACACCTTTTCTGGGAGCGGGCATTCCGTGTTTATCCGAATTTCTTTAGTTTATAAGTACCCTCGTGCACCCAATTGTCAGTAGGAATGTTGTCTGTTTCAAAACTATTCGACTTTTAACGTTACAAAGACACGGCAGCAAAAACCTTCCCTTTGTCGTGAGAACCTGTTTTCCTTTTTTTGTACATTTTATTTATAGTCAGACATTTCTCAAGTCATATCAGATCTCCATTACAGTCTCCGGAGATGGTAGCACACTCTCTCTCTCTCTCTCTCTCTCTCTCTCTCTCTCTCTCTCTCTCTCTCTCTCTCTCTCTCTCTCTCCCTGAGAGCTGATAAAGGAATTATATTCGTTATAAGGTGAATGGAACCCGATTCCTTTTTGGGGCGCGCGCAGCCGGGGCGACGCTGAAGATTGATTGTGATGCCCCTGAAAGAGCTTCTCGAGGACTGCCATTATCGGCCTTGTACCCCGGGAATCTGGTCCCTACGAGTGCCTGGCAATAAAGCTTATAACTACCTGTTTTGCAAGGGTAATCACACCTTTCTTTTCGAAAATAAGTGGGTCGTTAATGACAGACACTTGGCACCTCCTGCTCTTCTTAGCTGTGTAACGAATGAGTTATATAAAAATAATTGGGTACCAGTACTATTATGATCGCACCGATAATGTTTGTAGGAAAAGTATTTATGTGCCTGTGTGTGTGTGTGTGAGAGAGAGAGAGAGAGAGAGAGAGAGAGAGAGAGAGAAAGTGCTGCTGCTGTTGCAAACCTTTCAATGGTGATTACGTGGAATAACTTTTGCTCAGTACAAGAGGTGTTAATGAGAGTAACAAGTGAATAATTGTAACTTAGGATAATGATTGTAATTATCTCGAATTTCGCGTGAGATTTATGGGGTTTTTGACAGCGCCTGGTCGTGTGAACAATAACGGTGGCGCACAGAAAGCATCCGCAGTGATATGCCAACCCGTGTTTTCGTCGCTGATTCTGCATCAAGATATAATTAAGATCCTTTAGATGTGCGTGAGTTTTGTATCATTGAAATCGAACATTTAAAATGAATGAATTAATTAATGCTTTCCCTTACGAGTGGGAACAATTTATTTAAGGTGTGTTCTCGTTTTCTCATCGGGAAGTTTGCAGGATTTGTCTCCCATATTACAAGAGAAGCAACTGGGAGGCTCGGTTCCGAGCGGGCAGCGTTCCTACAAAGCGAGATAAGTAAGCAATAAAATCGAGTTGACACAATAAAACGGTCTGGGGAGGAGCGCTAACTCCTAGCCAGGTTTTCAGGCGTTCCGCAAGGGAGTGTTTCAGTCTCGCGCCTTCAGACCATAAAAAGTGCAGGCGTATAAGACGTGGGGAGAAAGCCCATTCGTACGTTGCGTATGGTGGGGCTCGGTGTCGTGAATTATAAGAGGACGAAAACGGTTGCCATTTTGATGTATTGCTGCTTTCAAGGTTAAAGTTGAGACGGGGTTATCTAGCAGAAGGAACAGTCGCTTGCATAGTCTATAGTCAGCTCATTCTGAGACAAGGTCAAAATTTCTAAACGTCATATACATTGACATGGATTGAGTGAATTTTTGTCTAACATTCAAGATTGTACCTTTATTTCTTGTTTTGAGTTGAAAGAATTAACAATAAAAGAAAATTTCTTGCGTAGATGACCATAGTCGTTGCAACGCCAGATGAATCACTCTGTCATGTGCATTGACCACGCTAATTCGCTTGAGTTTAGCGGTGAGCCATCTCTTGACGACCTCAGACATAGTGGTATAAAGGAGGATGAATGGAAACATCAGTTCCACCTCATTGATAACCTTATCAAGTTTTTGCATTTTTATTAAATCATGATTTTTATTAAAAAACAATCATGATTTTGACCAAGTTCCTTTCAAAGTAATTTACACTGAGCCTTATGAAGCTAATAATAATTTAATAAAAATATTTCCTGCCATACAATACCAGTATGCCTACTGTAGGTTCAGCCACACTCGAATTCATTTTATCGTGACACTCGTTATAAAATTAGAGATTTTAAAAGATATTTTTGTGCATGTTTAATTTAAATGTCACAATCCGGGGAGGTTTATGCTCATCCGCTATGTCAAATATCTCATTTTCTCGGAATTTTACTCACATTTTATTTCAAATAAACCATACTGGGAAAAGAAGAATAGAAACGCGTGGTTGATTCTTACATTTTTTTTCCTTGTTACACCGTATTCCCAAACAACGTCGTTAGTGGATTTTTGTTTTACTAGCATCCGTATTGCTTGCTAGCATCCATATTACCTACTAGAATCCACATTACTTACCAGCATCCGCATTACTTATAGCATCCATATTACTTACTAGCATCCATATTACTTACTAGAATCCATATTACTTACTAGCATCCATATTACTTACTAGCATCCATATTACTTACTAGCATCCACATTACTTACTAGCATCCATATTACTTACTAGCATCCATATTACTTACTTACTAGCATCCACATTACTTACTAGCGTCCATATTACTTACTAGCATCCATATTACTTACTAGCATCCACATTACTTACTAGCATCCATATTACTTACTATCATCCATATTACTTACTTACTGGCATCCACATTACTAGCATCCACTAGCATTCCTAGCATCCACATTACTTACTAGCATCCTATCATCCATATTGCCCCCTTGCTGACATCCACTTACTAGCATCCATATTACTTACTAGCATCCATATTACCTACTTACTAGCATCCATATTACTTACTAGCATTTACATTACTCTTGATCATTCTAATATTTGATAAATTCCTTTTTCTGTTCTGTTTGTAATACCTTGATTAATCCAGCTTGTAACTTCCAGCAAAAAAAAAAAAAAAAAAACCATTACACCTTTCCAAAGAATTAACTATTAGTCTTCGACATACATTCAAGATACTTCATAATAACTAAGTTCTGCCACACAAATTGGTGCGGCCCCTAGCGCCGGGGATATAAAGATGAACTGAAATAAATGAAACTGGAATATGAGAACATTAAATCAGACTGGAAAGATAGAAATGAATTCAAAAGCTGTAGATCTAACATCTTTGATGTTTTTGAATTACGGCGCAAATGAATGAGAAATGAGATTAAAGGGGATTGATGTGTGCGCGTATTTGGGAAGAGCAGATGGAATTCGTAGAGGAAAGGCATGATTTTAGCAAGAAATGCAAAAAAAAAAGGGGCACTTGAGTGAATAAGATCAGTGTTATTATTATTATTATTATTATTATTATTATTATTATTATTATTATTATTATTATTATTATTCAGAAGATGAAACCTATACGTATGGAACAAGCCCACCAAAGGGGCCACTGACTTGAAATTCAAGCTTCCAAAGAATATTAAGGTGTTCATTAAGAGGAAGAAGAAGAGGAGGTACAGTAAAGGGAAATACAGACAGAAGAGACCCCACTCCTTTATTAAAAAAGAAAAAAAATTAATAAATTAACAAATTGATAAAAATATATTCAAATGCAAGGAGAATAGTCTTATGGTAGTAGTGCATTGCACATTCACTTGAACTTCTGAAGTTCCAATTGCACGACACCCTTTGGGAGGCAGTTCCACAATCCAACGGTGTGAGGAATAAGGGACCTCTGGAACTGAGAAGTTCGACAGCGAGGCAGTCGATTACTGATAGCAAGCTTTAAATCAAAACATTGCTCATTAAGCACGGAAGATAAACTGTTAGGAAATTAGATTCAGTGTATTTTTAAGATGGATTGAATGTTGTGGAACTGCGTATGGACTTGTAGTGGCTTTTGCTGATCACGAGAAGGCATTTTTAACAGGGTCCTCAGGCCAGAAGTATGGAAAATGTCGTCACTATGGCATTCCTTTGAAATATATTCAGGTAATTGTAATTGTCCATGGAACGAGCAGATTGCAAAGTTTATGTTGTGATGGGGTCTTGACAAATGAATTTGTGCTACAAGGGATTGTTAATCCGATTTAACTATTTGCCCATCTAGCAGATTTTGAATTAAGATAAAAAAAACTTGGGAAATGTGAGAGGTTTAGATTGGAGTAACGATAAAAACACGACAGGTTTAGAATTTACAGATGCTGCTATCTTAATGAGCAAAACACCGCAATATTTACAAAGCCTATCTAGCAGATTGCGTCATGTGTCTGTAGTGATGGGACCGAGTATGCACAAAGGGACGGATTAGTGGGGTTGACTCTTCCATATATTATTTAGAAACAGTAATGTCGGATACAGGTTTTCTTGAGCTGGGATTTAGTGAAAAGATTAAAAAAGGGGGCAAATCAAACAATGGGAAGGCTGAATAAGATTTGGAAATCAGATTGAAATTGCATACGAAAGTAAGATTATGCATTAGTCTAGTACCATCTGTATTGCTGTATGGCCACGATTCATGGTTTTAATAAAACTCTCGCAAAAGATTATGCTGGTTTTAGAATAAAGCTTTAAGAAAAATACTTAGAAGTTAGGTGGTGGAGTGCAGTTAGAAATGGTACCATTATGGGAAATTATGATGTTCCCTATATAGAAGCACTAATGATGAGAAGGCGATGGTGATGGTTTTGACATGCCCCTTGCATAACCCATCAGATAACATTACGTAATGGTTTCAGCTGAGCTAATGAGAGCTCCAGAAGAGTTGGGTGACCCAGACTTGCGAGAATGAGTATTATGGACGTTAGGTTAAAAAGATAATTTTTTGTATTTCCATTCTTGAGTTGCTTTATGCCAATTATGTTGTGTTTATCTTTTCATATTTATTTGATGTTGAAAGTAACTTTTGTATATCATTTGTTTGTGCATGTTGTGTATAATATATATATATATATATATATATATATATATATATATATATATATATATATATATATATATATATATATATATAAATATATATGTTATATATCCATTTTTGTATGTATATACCAGACCCAACGCCCTTTCTGTTGTTGCGCAGGTGAGGTCGTAGTTCGAGACGTGTGAGATGTTTGTTATGTTTTTAGAAGATGTTATATAGTCTATATTTGCTTTTAAGCAAATATCCGTTGATTATACATAATCCGGGGTGTCTACGAGGATAGCAAAGTGTCCGCCTTTCTGATCAGTCGGCTGCGGATTGAACCCGCCCCAGACCTCTAGTATACCATCAGGCTCTATATAATATATATTATATATTATATATAAATATATATATATAAATAAATATATATATATATATATATATATAATATATATATATATATATATCATTTGGTTGTGTGTGTTGTATATGAGGAGAGAGAGAGAGAGGGGAGAGAGAGCAATAAATTTGAATTAAGGGTAGCCATTCATCACCCGTTATCATTACGCTTACTCTAGTAATTATACCATTTCTGCTCTAGAGTTTTAATTACTGGGGTTCATTTGTAATCATCCGTTCCCTCATTAATTCATTACAGAAGCTTAAAGGAGGCCTAGCCTTCATAATTGAGTTCACTAGCTATTTTGAAAACGGCTTGCTATCTCGTTAGAAAATGTGCTCTACGTAGATTAAATTCCTTCTTCTTAAACAAATCTGTGAAATGTTTATCTGTAGAGAGTGTATTGTTATATATAAAAGTGAGTGTACGCATACACAGAAGCATGCGTGTGTATCTGCCAGTATACAGTGCTATACAGCATTGCGAGGTGACACGTAAACTTTGTTAAGGAGTTCGTGAATTCCCTTTATACACTCTTTCGTTTATTGCTGCTGAATAGGGAAGAAAACATCAAGCACAGGAACCTAAAACCAGCCATTTAAAGTTTATAACATCGGAAACAGCCTTGAAATTCCCCGATTGAGCTGTTTATATAAATATGATAAATCCCGGTAGCTCGTAAAAACCGCCTTACCGGGCCGTAAAGCCTGCCGTTTCCCGTAGGCTATTCGTTTTATTGTTATAGTAACAGTAGCCCTAGCGAGGCTTTAATATAAATCTCGAAAAGAAGTGGGAGCTACTAAAACTGACCGTCAAGTGTCCTTCTTATAGTCATCTAAATCACTCTGCAGCGAGAGAGAGGAGAAGGAGAGAACATTCTACCACTCCCTCATATTTATCTTATTCATCCCATAACCCCCGAACTTTATATGATCTTAAATCAAGTGATTCGAGGCATTATTGGTGCCACCAGAGGATAAGGAACGGGTTAATTATCAACAGAGGCGGCTACAGGTACAAATTTTATGTATCCGAAGGCCGATGTAATCCGGGCGATATGAACTAAGTGGTTTTGGATGGAGAGCCCGGCCGAGAGCTTCCCGACGACGCCTAAGGAATTCGCCCTATCTTTTTCGTCTGCGGATGAAGATTTCTTTCCGCCCATAAAATTAGTCTTTCGGCACTTTATCACTGAAGGGCTTATCTAAGTAGAAATTGAGGCATATTGCCATACTATATTAAGGATAAAGGATGGCGGAAAATTTAAAGACATTATTGAGAGGGGGATCGAAGCCCCTTGTGAGCACCGCCCCTCGTCACTTTATGCTCGGTGTAAAGATAAAGTTATGGAGATAAAGTTATATACATGACGTGAGTAAATTTGGACAAGTTGTGAGAAGCACCCAAATTTTGATATTTGTTTCATCGAGTTCATTAAGTGTTTGGTTATCAATATTTTAAGTTTTTTGTACTAAGGAATTCATTTCCGCTGTTCCCTGGTTGCTCTGCCAAGACCAAACTTTTTTTTACTTTCGGTATTTTATTCCCTACTGTGTTTTCGAAGCAACATTTTTCTTTTTTCCTTACTACAGAGTTAGTTTGTTTATTTTTTGCGTATTCCTCGTATGACTCAGTTTAATAAAGAGTTAAGTAATTGGTTTTTATATATAATAATATTCACGCCTTCTGTAACGTCGCAGCCTTTTGTTTATTCTCTCTCTCTCTCTCTCTCTCTCTCTCTCTCTCTCTCTCTCTCTCTCTCTCTCTCTTTGTTCTGATATATACTCCCTAATAAAATAAAGCAACTTAGATAAAGATATTGGAAGTAAATCCCTCTTTCTCTCCCATGTTAAGTTGTGCAGATATTTCAGTTTTTTAATAAAAATAAAGTTTGCAAAGATAAGCTCTCCTCTCTCTCTCTCTCTCTCTCTCTCTCTCTCTCTCTCTCTCTCACTTTGAAGTTTTGCTGATATGTTATTTTATAGGATAAATAATTTGAGAAAAATATTGCTTATTTTCTGAACACATATATCTTATGAGTTATATATCACTGTAAGACTGATTTAGCGGCTTTTGATAAATATCCGTTTTTAGTTTTCTGAAAAGAAAACTGTTGTGCTGGCATTGTCTGTCCGTCTGAATTTTTTTCTGCCCGCCCCCAGATTTTAAAAACCACTGAGGTTAGAGGGCTGCAAATTGGCATGTTAATTATTCACCCTCCAATCGTCAAACATACTAAATTACAGCCCTCTAGCCTCAGCGGTTTTTATTTTATTTAAGGTTAGAAGTAGCCATAATCGTAATTCTGGTACCAGCAAAACAGGCCACCACCGGACCGTGGCTGAGTTTCACGGGCCACGGCTAAGAATTTCATGGGCCGTGGCTGAAGCCACCACCGGACCGTGGCTGGGTTTCATGGGCTGCGACTGTGCAAACTTAATTGCGCTGAAGAAACCTTCGGCGCAGTTTTTACTTGTTTATATTCTAAAATTAAATTTCGATGGATAAAAGCTTGTATTCTTAAGCTAGTTGTCAAAAATCTTTTACATTCATATTTATCAATAATCTTTGTATGTGACAGTTTTATTTGACAGTTCTGAATTTATTGTATGGTTCGACTGAGTGAGTCAGTAAAAGTGACGTGGCAGCGACCTTAGTTTGATGTAACTTTGCAAGAGCACTGAAATCTAGCTTTATCCTGAACTTGACGTCTATACATTTTTCTTGAGCATAAAAAAGATCGCATTCTGTCTGTTGTCTGTAAAAACTCCCGTCGCATGCAACTAGATAATGATATGCCGTCTGGTTGTATTGGCTTAGTTTTTGTTCTCTTTAATTGTAACGGACCTTATTTTTTTTCCCCCGTGTACCCGTAGAGGTCGAGGCGCTTGCAACGTTTACATACTAATTCGTCTTTCGGCATACCTCGCATTCTGCGCTACACACTGTTTGCCCATTCCTGTCAATTCGTCGCCTCCCGTCAAGGGGCTTGATGACTGTCATTTATGTGTGAGAGACTCGTATATTTTATCGAGATGCCGATTAATTAGATCGGGATTTATGGAGGCTAGTTATCGAGGCGATGTCCGCAAACTATTGATCAGCCATTAACATGCGGCCGTGATGTCAACACTTCATTTGAAATTCCGCCGACGGGATTCCTCGAATCTTGTCCAGCACACGGCTCAGTGGGGGGAACTTCTTTTTCTTCTTCTTCTTCTTTTTTTTTTATTGCCCCGCCTGATTTTGATGAAGAAAATAACGGAATTTTTTTTTTTTTTTACTTTTTATTGGAAAGACTAAACTTACATTATTTACAGTTACAATATTTAGAATATGGTTACAGTATAAATGACAACATTAGGAGAGTTATACATAGGCATTTCTTGTTACAGAATAAACAGTTAAGTGACTGTTTTCTGGGAATTTGTCATAAAGGCTGACTCGTAAAGGAATGATTTTCTACTCTTGTAACTTTTATTCAATTGCCTCCATAAATTTTTTTAACTTTCCAAACTGAGAAGATGCGTAATGTTTTGTGACTGTTTTGTGTGGGAATTTGTCATAATGGCCGGCTCGTAAAGGAATGATTTTCTTATATTGTAACTATATATTTATTCAATTATATCCATTATTATATAATATATATAAATTTATATACATACATATATTTTAATATAATATATATATATATACATATATATATATATATATATATAATATATATATATATATATATATATATACTGTGTGTATATATATGTATATATATATATATGCATAATATACACTTTGAGAGTACTTTCATAGTTTATGGCTGTAGATTAATGTACACATGTAAAAGGGGCGGTGCTTACAGTTAGGCGTTTCCGCCATTACCCGTCAAGTGGAATCTGTTAAACCACGGACAGAATCGGCCAACCGAATTGACAGTCTAATGACCGTCAAATCTGCCCTGGTTAACACTTCTCGCCATTCTGTGACGTGTTGAGGCCGACGCTTATACATATGTATATATATATATATATATATATATATATATATATATATATATATATATATATATATATATATATATATATATATATATATATATATATATATATCTCAGAGGATATATATTATTTTCTGCGTCAGACCGAGGGTGATTTCTGTCAATTTTCGTGAAATTACTTTCTTTGATTAAATTGCGAATTAGTTGACAAGTCTTCATATTTCACTTTATTGTGGCTCTTTGATGAAAAAAAAAACTTTCTTTGATTAGAATTGCGAATTAGTTGACAAGTCTTCATATTTCACTTCATTGCGGCTTTTTGATGAAAAAAGTGGCTGACGAGACGATCTAGATTCTAGCGGACTAACGAATGTTCCTTCTAAAAGATAGACCACCACCGCCCGCATTTCTCTCTTCCGATTTTTCCCTCATTTTCTTTTTCGCTCTCTCTCTCCCTCCCCTCATGATATGCCTGAATGAGAGAGAGATGACTTCATTCGCATGATCGATTCGCCTTTCTGTCGCTCCCATATTTTATCGAGGGGATGAGTGGAGAGGGAGAGAAAAAAAAAATGAAAATACTGGACGGCGCCGAAGAAATGTAACGAATTTGAAGCTGGCGACGCAGGAGCTCGTGAATTGCGAGGAAATGATAAAGCGAGGAAAGAAATAGATAAATGAGAGAGAGAGAGAGAGAGAAGGTTGATGGAGGCATAAAAGGAGAAGAGTAAAAGAGAAGAGTCAAGAGAGAGAGAGAGAGAGAGAGAGAGAGAGAGAGAGAGAGAGAGAGAGAGAGAGAGAGAAAGAGATGGAGTTGATAAAGGAGAAGAGCGAAGAGAAGAGAGAGAGAG
Source organism: Macrobrachium rosenbergii (assembly GCF_040412425.1). Taxonomy (NCBI): domain Eukaryota; kingdom Metazoa; phylum Arthropoda; class Malacostraca; order Decapoda; family Palaemonidae; genus Macrobrachium; species Macrobrachium rosenbergii. The sequence goes on along the minus strand of NC_089791.1, from coordinate 33,837,090 downwards.
AAAGTTAATGGAGGTATAAAGAGGAGAGAGAGAGAGAGAGAGAGAGAGAGAAAGTTGATGGAGGCATGAAGGGAGAAGAGGAAGAGAGAGAGAGAGAGAGAGAGAGAGAGAGAGAATTTGATGGAGGCATAAAGGGAGAAGAATCAAGATGAGAGAGAGAGAGAGAGAGAGAGAGAGAGAGAGAGAGAGAGAGAGAGAGAATTTGATGGAGGCATAAAGGGAGAAGAGTCAAGAGAAGAGAGAGAGAGAGAGAGAGAGAGAGAGAGAGAGAGAGAGAGTTGATGGAGGCATAAAGGGAGAAGAGTCACGAGTCAGGAGAAGGGTACAGTCAAAGTAATGGGGTAATGTTGGTAGATCTCTTATTTACGACGGGTAGATCGTTTTATTTATGACGGCTCTGTATCCGCCGCTGACACGCTGATCGAAACCTTTTGAAACCAGGCGTGGAAATAAGGAAACCTGGATCTCCAGTCTACTGTCGTTCTTAGATTTATGGCGGCATAATTTAACGATAGTGATGAATAGCTTAAAAGTGCAATGGATCATGCTTGGAGTTTGCGCTTCGGCGCGGTGTATTTTCAGTTCGGCTCTTGGATCGTACAGAATTCTCAGTCCGTTTTGCCTTTCGCCAGATTAGGCAAAAGAAATTTTTGGAAAAATGGAACGCGTGATATATATATATATATATATATATATATATATATATATATATATATATATATATATATATATATATATATATATATATATATATATATAATATATATATATAATATACACTCATATATAATTACATTTACGTAATATATCTGTATATGTGTGAGTTTATACATAATACATTCACACATATATACAATTATATATATATATATATATATATATATATATATATATATATATATATATATATATATATATATATATATATATTAACGCTGAGTTTTCGTTTATCTGCGAAAAAACCCAGGTAATGCCAACATTACATGTATCCTAGTTGCTAGAAAATAAAAATGTTTTATGTACTTTAACTAAGTAATGTATAAAGTGCCGAGACATTGTTCATATTAATTAAACATCGTTAGATAAAATTCGAAGCTTATCTCAGTTACACAGGGATTTTCTAATGAGAACTTGAATCTCGCGAAGTGAAAATTAGCTAATTGATGTTTGCGTAAATAGAAAAAAGAGTGAGAAATGAAGTAGAGTGAAATTTCATATGAAAATAAGATTATAGAAAAGTCTGGTGCGATTTTGCTAGACGGCCATCATGAATGGAAATTAAAACGAAAAGATTTTTCCGATTTGGGAATTAAGCTTGAAGAAGAATATTAAGTTATATATGACAGGATAAAAGATGTCATATGGGAAATCACAGAAGTTTTATATGTAGATGGGATGATGCAGAAGAGTTGAAGATGGCTTGGACATGTCCTTCGCACAGCCCTTGGGAGAATACCAGTGGGAACCAGAAGCGGTAAAGGCCCCGAAATACTTAGATGAGAACTGTGAGACGGGAGGCTGGAAATGAGTGGAGGCAATGATGTTTTATATATATTATATATATATATATATATATATATATATATATATATATATACATATATATATATATATATATATATATATATATATATATATATATATATATATAGCCGTTTACACTACGATGGATTCAGTAAAACAGTAAATTTGACAATAAGCCGTTTACTTACTAGTTGACGATGGATTCAGTAAAAAGAAACCAGGTTATGGTCTTCTTCTTTTAACATATTCCCAACCTGGTCACTACCAGATTCATTCCTTAACTGTTGACGATGGGTGAGTATCTGTGCAGAAAACTTGCAGCGTGTGAGATATTTGTTATGTTTTTAGAGTGTTGTAAGCTTTGTTTTGTGTGTATACATATAATAAGTATATATATCCGTTGATTACAATATGACCATGCGGGTTTTGAATAATAATATATATATATATATATATATATATATATATATATATATATTTATATATACAAATAATGTATGTATATTATATATATATATATATATATTTATATATATATATATATATATATATATATATATATATATATATATATATATATATATATATATATATATATATATATATATGCACATATATATATATATATATATACATCTGGGAAGACAGAAAGAGAGAGAAGAGAGAGAAGGTTGGAAGACACTGGCAAAATAATAGTCACTAAATCACACGATTTTTGAGTAGCCGAGTTAAAGTCAGATTTTTTCTACCCGTAGCCTTACAGCGAGCCATCGCATTACTGCACTGTAAGAGCTTAAATTGGAAAATACCCTTTAGTGCGCGTTGTTCCGCTCTAATAGTTGTGTTCCGATGGCCCATTACATATGGGGCCGGAAAGAATAGTTTAAGGAGTTTTCTCGTTAGTGTCACTGAGCGTTTTTTCTCCAATGCCTGTTTAGACCTTTTGTGTAAAGAGAAAGCTCGTTTTTTGGGGGTATTTTCCCTTTTCGTTTTGTTTGTTTTCGGCGTTGCCTTTTGCCTATATCCGTTTTCCGTTTCGAGCTGGTATTGCTGAACCGATGCATTTAGGAAGACCTGAAATTCAACGAAATTTACTTCTCTTGTGTCCCGTGATTCCTCTTTCGGCCGCTTTCAAATGAGGAAATAAAGTATGTCCTTTGGCCTTCCCATTAGTAGCCCATGATGGTTATACTTCAAGCTACAGCGCAGGAATACCTTTTGCTTGCTGCAAATGTATTAGAGTACACAGCTAACGATTTCAGCACGCTTCGCTTGTATTTGACATGCGCTGACAATGTGTTTCATCTAGGGAACTTCTTCTGCAGGTAACAAAACCCAGTGTATTTTGGATTTTGTTGCAACCTGCCGTTTCGTTTGACTCATGTATAAAGCTTTAAAAGCTTTATATAAGTTGAACTGAGTTGAGTAGCTGTGTCAGTGTGTAGTCAGAATTTTCATTGAACTTAATGTCTAGTTCACTTTTTCCTGTAACTACTATATTATCGAAAATGGTTCTTTGTCCAAGTTGAATATGCAGCTAAAAAAAATATCTTTTTGGTCAATTGATCGTGTTATATTCCAAATTCAGATTCTTATGTTTTCTGCAACATAGATGTCACTGAAAAACTTGGCGGCATTGTTTTCTACGTGAATTGACGGTAGGGAAAATGTTCAGGCAACAAATTTATTATTTGATGTGAAAGTAAACTGGCGATTCCGTTGTCAAGGTATTGTTAGGGTTTGTTTTCCCCAAATAGCCCGAAAAAATAGGCTTCCGAAAATAGAATAATGGAGAACGATTGACTTCATTTTTAACTTTTATCCTACTGCCTCTGCTCCTTTGTTACTCTTGCCTTTGTTTACTGAATCAAATTACCCTTTGAATTTTGCTGTTCTCAGAATCTAAAATGTTCTCATTTTTGCCTTGGAAACAAAATCCGTGAATAATGAGGGTAAAAAGAGTTGCTTCGGGCCGTATCGTTCGGTCTTCATTTTATTTTTAGTTTTTTTTTTCATGTGATTTTGTAATTACTGTTAAAAACATTCCGTTGCTAATTAAGTATTTGTGAGTTGTACGCATTACCTGCGCTTGCGTTTTTTAAACTTTATCGTTCCCTTGCTGTGTTATTGAGACAAAAGCAAGTCATCCTCCAGACATTGAGAAGCACTGCCATCTTATGTAACAACAGACACTTTCTTCCACAAGAAGCAAGTTTTGTAAACAAGTTAATTGATAATGAATGAGACTGGTTCAGTACGTTTTAAAATGCAGTTACCTTTGATGTTTGGGCAAAGGCTAAGTGTCCTTGTGATGTCTAGGTGTCCTAGGTTATATTTTGCCTAGGTATGCTTACAGCTGACACTGGGGTTGCTCGAAATAGGATGATGCACCAACTTCAGCCTGGCCTTGATATGATAAAGAATATGAAGAACAGTTGCGTTCTTTATTTTTTTTATTTGTTTCATTCAGTAGATGAAACCCGTTCATATTGAAATTCAAGCTTCCAAAGAGTATGTTGGTTTCAACCTCCCACCACAGACCCCACGCCGCGGCAGTAACTGATCATGATACAGAGCCAGTGATTTTTCATTGCCCTGTGGGAAGCGCGAACTCATGACATCCGAGTGGCATTCCAAGACCCTAGCCACGACACCAGCGACCAACTGGTAAAGGTGAGGATAAAATAAGACCCTTTTCTTGAGTGTAATTCTTGAGTGTATATTGTTCAAGATAAGCCAAATATCATTGAGCTTTGATATCTTAGGATTGGTTAGGTTAGGTACTCTACAGCATAGAGGGAACACTGAAGATGCAGGAGGACTTCAGGTACCTAGCGGCAAGGCCACGACATCCTATGTTAGGATATTTTAGATTTAGGATGTAGCGAAGTATAGCGACTGCTGTGTCTCGACGATGCCGGTAACACATGTCACTATCAGTTAAACTATATTCTCAGGTTCACGGTATCTCCGTTTTGAATTACAAAGGCCACATATGTGTTATCAGAATAACAACACTGAAAGTTCTGATGTTATGAAAAATATGTTATCTCCTGGATTCAAAAGTTCCAAGTTCTTCAGGCCGTTATTCGTTCTTGTGCATATAGATTTCTTTGCACTGCATCAAGTTCCTCGTTGGACGAGTCGGTAGAGCTCTCGGATAGCACTCTGATAGGCCCGAGTTCGAGTCTCCGGCCGGCCAATGAAGAATTAGAGGAATTTATCTCTGGTGATAGAAATTCATTTCTCGGTATAATGTGATTCGGATTCCACAATAAGCTGTGGGTCCCGTTACTAGGTAACCAACTGGTTCTTAGCCACGTAAAATAAGTCTAATCCTTCGGGCCAGCCCTAGGAGAGCTGTTAATCAGCTCCTCAGTGGTCTGGTTAAACTGAGGTATTCTTTAATTTTGTCCACTGCATTACCTTATGTGATCATGGCTTAAGCCTCTTACTATCACGTAGTTTAATTATGGCTTCGGCCATTTAGCGTCACCTGGCCTCATTAAAGCTGAGATCACATAATGTTAATTAACCTTATTATTATGGCTTTAATCACCCATCAGCATCTGGTGGGATTATGGCTTCAACATCTGGTGGGATTATGGCTTTGGTCTCAGAGCCTCTCAAGGTGGAAATCCGTGCGTGATTCTCATAACCTGGCGCCCACCTTGATGCCTGTAACCTTTCTGTTCCATGACCCCTTACTCTTACCCTTACCTGCTGCGGATTTAGGCGTAAGGTCAAGCCATGACTAACCTTCTTTTGGTAACCGTAATCCCCTGGGCTCTTTTGTTTACTTGTAAATATCTTGAAGTCTTAAGTTCGACCTCGGAAAATGCTGCATAACAAACGTGTTTTTATTTTGCCTTAGAGGAATGGCGTAGGTGAAACACGCTGTGAAGAGTTGAAGAGGCGTTCTTTTACTATCCTTTATACATCATCTTTTGTTTCTTTGCAGTTCTTCTAAGAATTTCCGTTGTAAAAAAATGGCAGAGGTTATAAAAAGTATCTTGTTTGTTACCATTGATATTGTTATATTTGTTATGAGGTGACAGGGCACAGAACACGGTAAAAGATTATGATATTTCTTTTTACAGTTGCTGTTCATTGATTAATCCAAAGTTTCAGAGTCAAAACGTTAAACAAAAATGTTGTGTCAGTATATATTGCCTTATATGCGCAGTACAGCTGTCAAAGAGTATAATCACCACCAACCACTACAGCTTCTCCGCTTCTATACCTGGGCTGAAGTGGCCGATGCTCTTATAATTCAAGTAATGGAATACCGAAAACGCCGAATCTGCTAATTTCAGAAACTTTTGGATTTACGTTAACATTCCGAGGCTTTATTAGACCATCCAAAGTTGTGGCAATATTCTTGAAATAATTGGATCGGGAGAGATATGCATTTGGAAAATTAACATAATTGTGCCGTTTTGGAAAGCTGCCGCTTAATGATTCACCCGTAATAAGATCCGGGAATCTTTCGGGAACCGAAGAATATTGCTGTAGCCCCTGCTGTCGTTAAAACGGATTGGCCGATCGGAATTGCAAAGAAAGGGAAGGAAGCCATGAGCTCGGCTTAATTGGTTGACTTATAAGATGATTAGAACATTTTTGTGGGTGCAAAGAATTCATTTTTTTTTTTTTTTTTTTTTTTAGCGTCAAGAATGAGA
>NC_089791.1:33820887-33825887 GCF_040412425.1 Macrobrachium rosenbergii | reverse complement strand
TGACTTTTTTTTAGCATTGGAATTTCTTTGTCAAGACACTTTTCGTTGTTCATTTTATAGCAGATTTTATCGTGGATTGCAAGGGTTGCAAATATGGTGACATTACACTTATATGGAAGCCCAGGTTCCCATCTGTCGCCCTTTCTATCTGACCCAGTATACAGATGTGTTCTTATGCCATTTCAAGAATTCTCTCTCTCTCTCTCTCTCTCTCTCTCTCTCTCTCTCTCTCTCTCTCTCTCTCATTTTTATTTATTCCGTTTTGAGCTTTCTTACCAATTTATTACAAAGCAACATTTATTTTCATTTGAAAATCTCTCTCTCTCTCTCTCTCTCTCTCTCTCTCTCTCTCTCTCTCTCTCTCTCTCTCTCTCTCTCTCTCTCTCTCTCTCTCTCTCTCTATATATATATATATATATATATATATATATATATATATATATATATATATATATATATATATATATATATATATATATATATATATATATATATATATATAATTTTTATTTATTCTGTTTTGAACCTATTTATTCCAAAGCAACATTTATTTTCATTTGAATCTCTCTCTCTCTCTCCTCTCTCTCTCTCTCTCTCTCTCTCTCAACATTTATTTCTCTCTCTTCTCTAATTTTTATTTATTCCGTGTTGAGTTCTCTTGCTTATTTATTCCAAAGCAACTTTTTTTTATTTAAACGTCTCTCTCTCTCTCTCTCTCTCTCTCTCTCTCTCTCTCTCTCTCTCTCTCTCTCTTTCCCCACCCCGATGAAGAGTGAACGAAGAGCGTGACTGGGTTGAAAAAAGAAACAAATTTGGGCGATGGAATGTGGGTCATGGGAATAATTGACCTTGATAATTGCACATAACCGAAACCTGAAATTAAATGCTGAAATGTTAAAATTTCAGCAGCATAAAATAATCCTTGAAACGTAATTGGATCCCAGAGATTGAATATGAAATGTGATCATTTGTCCCGATTTTATATTCGGGCAGTCAATCATCTCTCGTCTATAGTTGATCATTAACTAACGCATGCATCTGAGGGCGGTTAAAGGCTGTATAATTTTGCTTTTTTCGTTATGGTTTGCAACTTATTAATGAGCGATATGGAATGCAATATACCTTTTAAATAAAAGAATATACTGTATACATATATATATATTTATATATATTTATATATATATATATATATATATATATATATATATATATATATATATATATATATATATATTATTTACATTTCTCATAAATCTTTTTTTATAAGTTACTTTTGGTAACAATAAAACGTTTATATATATATATATATATATATATATATATATATATATATATATATATATATATATACATATATATATATATATATATATACATATATATATATATATATATATATATTTATATTTATACATATATATATATATATATATATTTATATATATATATATATATATATAATATTACATATATTTCTTTTTTTTTATTTAGCTTCTATAAGTCTTTTTTATTAGTTACTTTTGGTAACAATAAAACATTTATATATATATATATATATATATATATATATATATATATATATATATATATATATATATATATATACATATATATATATATATATATATGTGTGTGTGTGTATAAGACAGACAGCATTTGAACATATGCTTGCACAGCTTCTTTCTGAATGAATATGTAAAAAAAAAAAAAATTTGAGCGTTAATTCGGCTTTGCAAAATTTTAAAGAAACTCCTCCTGTTATCTTTACATGGTTAAGTGCTCTCGCTCTTTCTCGTAACTGAATATGCAAAGATATATGATGATGTACCTTAACAATTTTTTGAATATTTTTGGCCTTTGCTGAATGCATGAAGAGATAGTGTTATTTTACTTACCTTGGCGAGATATCTCTGTTTTAACTGGGGATATAATGAACCTTCTTTTAGTTTTCTGTAAAAGAAAACTCTTGTGCCGGCTTTGTCTGTCCGTCCGCACTTTTTCTGTCCGCTCTCAGATCCTAAAACCTACTGGGGCTAGAGGAATGCAAATTGGTATGTTGATCACCCACCCTCCAATCATCAAGCATACCAAATTGCAGCCCTCTAACCTCGGTAGTTTTTATTTTTTTCAAGGTTAAAGTTAGCCATAATCGTGCTTTTGGCAACGATATAGGCCAGGCCACCACGGGGCCGTGGTTAAGGTTTCATGTGCCGCGGCTCATACAGATAGATCTGGTTTCGGTGGCCTTGATTTTACGCTGTAGCGGCGTAAAGAAAATTCGTTTGCGCGAAGATGTTTGTGCGTATATACATATATATATATATATATATATATATACATACAGATATGTGTGTGTGTGTGTATGTATGTGTTTGTGTCTGTTTGTGGGGGGGTTGTATGAGTGTGTTCAGTTAAATCCCCTTCAAATTTTTTTCATGTTTTACTAAAAATAGTAAAGTTGATATATATATATATATATATATATATATATATATATATATATATATATATATATATATATATATACATAGTATGTATATATATACATAAATATACATACACATATATATACAGAGTATATATATATATACACATACATATACATACATAAACTCCGACTGATTAAAAGTTAAAGGTGAGGCGTTGTACAGGCCTGATAACCACCCAGCATGAATTTCCATATGACATTTTATGGTGATTTCCGTTTGCGATTGTCAACTGGGTTGGCTGTTAAGCGTGAACAGCGAATGTTTTCCAGCTGATTTACGACAGTGATCCTTTATACTTATGTCAGTTGTAAACGGTGTGGTTGTAATTGGCTTTCACTCCCATTGAATTTTATGTCCCCCCTTTTTTTTCCTGGGTTCGTTAAAAAGAAACTGTACAATAAAGTATAAAGTAGAGCAAGCAAATAGAATTGTATGATATGTATATATATGTGTGTGTGTATTTTATATGTATACACATATATATACATGCATACAAACATATATATAATATATATATATATATATATATATATATATATATATATATATATATATATATATATATATATATATATATGTCACATGCAATTGTATTTGCTTGATCTACTTTTAATATATACTTTCTTTTAACGAACCCAGAAAAAAGACATACATATATATATATATATATATATATATATATATATATATATATATATATATATATATATATATATATCACATGCAATTGTATTTGCTTGTTCTACTTTAATATATAGTTTCTTTTGACGAACTCCAGAAAAGAAGACATATATATATATATATATATATATATATATATATATATATATATATATATATATATATATATATATATATATATATATATATATATAAAATTATAATATGAATATGTGTGCGTGTGTGTTTTGCTTATCTGTGTATGTATATAAATAAAAACATGCCCAAAAACCTACTCATAATCCCGATTGGTGAAAAGTTCCCTGGAATTATTAAGCGAAAACGTATAATTATAAATTCATAAGAAATATGTGCCAGATTTTAAAGAACCACAGAAACGCTGGTGATGTATTTTCTCATTATTGTTATTAAATGCTTAATGACAGCACGGTGTACCTCTGTTGACTTTAGCAGTGAATTAGGTACCTGGTTGTCAGCCGGGATTCGCTGGAATCAGCTGTAGTGACAGAGAGTAAAACGGCAGACGTGTGATCATTGCCTCGTAAAATTGCTCGCCATCATATCGTCATGAAAAACCGGAAAAGCCTCGACGGGGTAATCCGCACTCCGCCGAGGTGAAACCATTCATCAGACTGACTCTCTCTCTCTCTCTCTCTCTCCTCGATCTCTCTCTCTCTCCTCTCTCCCCCCTCTCTCTCTCTCTCTCTCTCTCTCTCTTCTCTCTCCTCAGTCTCTTCTTCCCCTCTTCTCTCTCTCTCTCTCTCTTCTCTCTCTCTCTCTCTCTCCAGAGAAGAGAGAGAGAGAGAGAGAGAGAGAGAGAGAGAGAGCAGCACCTGTGGTGTTGGGAGCTTTAAACTTGGTGTGAGAGTGAGGGCGTCGGGGATGTTGGAAAGAATTAACGCAATGTCACATCCTGGATCCCTGGCCGTGGATTATTGAGCGAGCTGCGGCCATGGAGGAACTTGATTAAGTCATTTGTATTCACAAAAATTATATTGATCGTTTTTTTTTTGGGGGGTGGCTGGCAATTTAAAAAAATTTTTTTTTTTATGGAAGTTTGACGGATATCTAAAATGCAAAAAAAAATAAATAATTATGATTTGTTTTATGTATGGTTACAGCTTCTTTTGCTAATTTTTTATCGCTTCTTTTATTTGTCGTTGGCTTTTTAAAGGTTCCAATATACTAATGCGTTTGCCGTTCTCCTATTAACATAAAAAAACTAAAATACATCCAAGACATATCCGTGGTCAAAGTTTCGTGGGCCGCGGCTCATACAGCATTATACCGAGACCACCGAAAGATAGATCTATTTTCGGTGACCTTAATTACACGCTGTACAGAAAACTCGATCGCGCTGAAGAAACTTCGGCGCATTTTTTACTTGTTTATATTTGATAGGAGATGATAACATCAAAAGTTTATTTTGTAACAGTGATCGTGAGTGTTGCACTCACGATTCTTTAGCTGGCTGCAGACTTTCAATGGCTTTTTGGGGGGTCCTATTAGATGCAAGGTAGTAACGCAGTTCGACGGTCAGAACAATTCTTACTCTAGAAAGCTACTCTGTTATTGCAAACAAATACTCTAATTTCTGGATAGTTTGCCCTTTTAAAAACGTTCTATTTAAGCCATTCTTTACATAATTTTGTAAGTTTCTACAAATTTAAAACGAGTGTTGATTAGATGCATTAATAGGTATTAATTTTTAATGCGTATTAATACATTTTTCAGGCGTTATTTACGTTGAGTCACTGTTTACACCTTTGCATTCTTGGATTGTTTATTTTCACGCGCGAACATAAATGTAAGACACTTAGACAGATTAAT
>NC_089791.1:33813387-33815887 GCF_040412425.1 Macrobrachium rosenbergii | reverse complement strand
TTTTTGTATCCGAACGGCTATTGGTCGTTGTATTTTCAATAATTTCTGAAATAAAGGTTGCGACTGGGAGTAGTATTTGCGTGTTTTGCACCCTTCCCTCCCCCTACCCCCCAACCCCTCCAACGCCGTTCCTCCCCATCCACGGAATGCCTGTGTTGAAAGAGCAGTCATTATTACTTGTCACAGCTGAAAACATTGGACGTCCGCAATATTGTCAGTGGATTTAGTTGAATGTGCTCCAGGTGGGCTTGTGATGGAATGACGGCCATGCTCACTATCATCAGTCTCTCTCTCTCTCTCTCTCTCTCTCTCTCTCTGTTGTTTGTTGATGGAACTAGTGAAGGACTCTGGGCAAATATTTATTGCCCATTGATTTGTAAGTATGGCTGATTATCCCCCCTCTTCTCTCTCTCTCTCTCTCTCTCTCTCTCTCTCTCTCTCTCTCTCTCTCTCTCTCCTGAACATTGATAAGAAATTTCTTATGCAAGAATTTTTATTAGTCACGTGTAGGCTATATTTAATTTTATACTTAGGCTTGGATTTTTATTTTTTTTTTTTTTTTAATTTCTGAAACACGTGAGGAGATGGAGAGTACAAGAGTTTGACGACAGAAAGTATTAGTGATTGAATTATCTGTCTTGAGTTTGTGATTATAAGGCAGTACATCTGAAAAATACGGATTACGCAATTTATTAATGTTTCCAGAAATGAATCTTTCTCAAAATCTTGTCATTAGGATAACAGCTTTACGGTCCAGCATTCACAGGACATTGGTTCTTTCTGGGAAAAACTTCGACTACATTTACAAGAATAAAACAAGTAAAAAATGTGCCGAGGTTTCTTCGGTCCAATCGAGTTTTCTGTACAGCCGCTACAGCGTATAATCAAGGCCTCCGAAAATAGATCTATCTTTCGGTGGTCTCGGTATAATGCTGTATGAGCCGCGACACATGAAACTTTAACCAAGGCCTGGCGGTGGCCTATCCTATATCGTTGCCAGAAGCACGATTATGGCTAACTTTAACCTTAAACAAAATAAAAACTATTGAGGCTAGAAGGCTGCAATTTGGTGTGCTTGATGATTGGAGGTGGATGATCAGCATACCAATTTGCAGCCCTCTAGCCTCAGTAGTTTTTAAGATCTGAGGGCGGGCAGAAAAAAAGTGCGAATAAAGTGCGGACGGACAGACAAAGCCGGCACAATAGTTTTCTTTCACAGAAAACTAAAAACCTGCTTAAAAATTGTCTTAAGTGTTTGAACTACATTCAAAATGTACCTCTCTCTCTCTCTCTCTCTCTCTCTCTCTCTCTCTCGTTTAATCATGGCATTTATCTTCCGAGATCTGAGGCCCGTCGGTGTCGTTACCTTCAGTCGTAAGAAGAATTGGTAGAGGGCAGACGTCGCCGTGATTAAAACGGTAACAGCGGCATTAGGGCATTTGAAAGGGCAAGTAACATTTTAGGCCTACGTTAGGCGCAAAGTCTTTAAATGTCGTTATTGCTCGTAAATCCAGCGTCACAAAGGCCGCCATCGCTTCTCTCGGAAGGTTAATGGGGCCAAATTAACAAAACTTTTCCTGGCACGAAAGCTTTCTTACTCGGTAAATTGGGAAAAGGAGAAAGTCAGGTTTTTTCCCTCTCTCCTTCCGCTGTTCTGCCCACTTACTTCTTGCCCCCGAAAAAGAATTTAGAGCAAGTCCTTCTTCTTCTTCTTCGTTCTTTCTCCTTTTTTTCCATCGGCTCTTTTTTTTTTTTTCATTCGCCTGCTGTCGTTAAAGACATAGAAGCGAAATGAAAAGGAATGACTCCAGAATCCTTCATTCATTTTCTTTTCAGCCTGTTGGAAAAAAAAGAATTAATGGCTTTACCGGGGGTTGTGTGCGCGCTTGCTGTTCTTATTCAAGCGATTATTACTCTCATCTTGCTGCTTACCTTCCAGTAGTATTCTGTCGGTTCTCTGTCGTTGAAATAGTTAGTCATCTATTTCATTTCGGGATTTTCGTCTAGCTTGACAGGAGAGAAGGCCCTAAGGAACAGAGGAAGGAGGAGAGAGAGAGAGAGAGAGAGAGAGAGAGAGAGAGAGAGAGAGAGAGAGAGAGAGATCTTGTCCTCCCTCCGACAAATGGGGAATGCGCGGCATCAGTGGAGGTGGAGTAGGAAAACTCCTCCTCCTCCTTCTCCTCCTCCTCCTCCTCCTCCTCCTCCTCCTCCTCCTCCTCCTCCTCCTCCTCCTCCTCCTCCTCCTCCTCCTCTCCATGAAAATCCAGGGAAACAAGGAGGCGTCTGTTGAAGTTGTCTTTTCACTTGCACAACTTTTCTCGTTAGAGTGCGCGGACGATGCGACTTGGCTTTACTGTTTCATGAGGGCTGCTGCACTCACCTGCTGGCTGCCCTGCCGAGCAGGGTAGGACCAGGGAGCCATGTTTGTCTTTCAAGGAAGGTGGGTATGTGGGTGTGTGAATATGTTTGTTTATATATATATATATATATATATATATAT
>NC_089791.1:33793387-33805887 GCF_040412425.1 Macrobrachium rosenbergii | reverse complement strand
TTTTTTGATGGTTAGGATTTCTGGGCGTTTGAATCCCTGCTTTAGAATTAGTATTTTTTTTTCAGCTAAATCAGCATTTATTTATTGAATGAATAAAATCCTTTAATGCCAGGGAATTCGTTTTATTCTCCTGCACTGCCAAACTTGGGCAATCTTGCCACCAAAGAGGACAAACTAGACTGGGATGTCCATCATTTCGTTAAGAAATCGGACCTACTTCCTGTTGACCAGTAGGTCACCAGACCACGATAATGGAACCTCGAGACTCGTCGGCGTTGGGGTTTGATAGTGACGCCTCGTGCTCCTCGTTCCTTCCCCACGCGGGGAGGAGAAGCAAAAAAAAAAAAAAAAAAAAAAAAAAGCCAGACTTGTCAAACTTGATATATTCCGTCTGAAAGTTAGCGCGTGTTCTTTCCTTTCCCATCACCCGCTACAAAGAGAGACAATTATGAGGTGCCTTTCAGCTCTGCCAAAGCAAAGAACGATGTGTCTTCACGGCATGAAATGCGGTTAATTTCATGCTTGTATCAAAGAACTATGAGGAGTGAGTTTCACTCCGGGAGAGACGGGAAGAGGAAGAGAGTGCAAGTGTGCGAAACTTTTCGCTTTTATGAATGTGCGAGAGGCGAAGGTGCCCGTGGAAGGAAAGGGAGGAAAGAGGGAGGAAAGAAGTAGGGGGAGGGGGAGCAGCGATGGAGGTGGCACCTAGGCTGGATGAATTGGTGGGGAAGGAGATGGTAATGATGACGATGATGATGTAGATAGTGGGAAGAGGGGGAGAACACTACTCTCGAGTTGTAATTCCTAATTCTTCAGCTGCAAAATCATTTGCACCCATTTAGATTTGGATGGATGATGGTTGGGGGTGGGGTGGGGTGGGTGGGAGGAGGAGATTGCGGGCCGATGAAGATGATGTAGATAGTGAGAAGAGAGGGCGAACACTACTCTCGAGTTGTAATTCCTGATTCTTCAGCTGTAAATTCATTGGCACCCATTTAGATTTGGATGGATGATGGTTGGGGGGCGCGGGGGGGAGGGGCGTGGCGGGAGGATGAGATTGTGGGCCGCAGTCAAAGTCCAACTCATTTTCATTTAGATTGCCTTTGGTTTTGTGTCGCTTTCGTGAGACTCCTTCAGAATTATCAAGGCACTGTCGCCCAAGCGGCTGCCTTCGTCCCGTTTGCTCTGACTTGTTAGTCAAACGGCGCTCATTGGACCTTTGTTAATCTTGGGAGAACTTTGCTAGCTGCCGCCTACCGGCTTGGAATGCGTCTTTTGCCTCTCCCAGAGTTCCTGCTCTTCTTTGCCTGCCTTCATTTATGCTGTCTCTCGTTACTTATTTAGATATTCAATTATTTGTCTGCTTAACAGCCTCCTAGGGTCCACGCACTCCTTTGCTTTCCTTGTCTTATTCAATCTCTTCTTATGCATTCATTTAATAAATCATTTGTATAACTTTTCCAGCACGTTTTACATATACTTATTAGGATGATTCCTTTTCAATTATTTTTTTTTTGATGCACGCTCCAATATTTATTTTGGAAATGATTTTTCCATGCTTATCAAATGCACCTTGTTTTATTCTATTTTGTTTACTTTTTTTGTTACTTAGTCCTTTTGAAGTCCACTCTTATGATTCTTCAGTGTCTGGTCTGATCTGCTTTCCTAGAGGAGAGCTTCGTCTGCTGTCTACTCACGTGATTGAATTTTATACTCGACACTTTTTAGCTTTCTGTAAGAGAAAACTATTGTGCCGGCTTTGTCTGTCCGTCCGCACCTTTCTCTGTCCGCGCTTTTTCTGTCCGCCCTCAGATCTTAAAAACTAGAGGGCTAGAGGGCTGCAAATTGATATGTTGACCGTCCACCCTCCAATCATCAAACATACCAAATTGCAGATCTGTAGCCTCAATAGTTTTTATTTTATTTAAGGGTGAATTTAACCATAATCGTGCGGCTAGCAACGATACAAGATAGGCCACCACCGGGCAGTGGTTAAAGTTTCATGGGCCGCGGCTCATACAGCATTATACCAAGACCACCGAAAGATAGGCCTATTTTCGGTGGCCCTGATTGCACGCTGTACAGAAAACTCGATTGCGCTGAAGAAACTTCCGTCACATTTTTTACTTGTTTTAGTGATTGTTAGGCTGGATCTTCTATGTAAAAAGCATTTATTTGCTAGTAAGATGAAACCTTTTAGCTAATCCAAATGCAAATAAGTCAGATGAGATGAGATTGCAAGCCTCACAACGCGTATTTTATAGCTCTTGTTGATTATTTTTAGGGGAAAATTAATATTACAATTTAATTTTATATCAAGGTTTTTCATCCAAGATAAATTTTCACCTCTCAGTAATTAAAGTACGGTAATTGCTCCATAATAATTCTCATGTTTGAGTTCCCGCACCTGTCTCTGAATGTTTTTTTTAATGTTGCCTGTATTCTGTAGATAAGTTTTCAATAATTCTCAAGAATTCTGTAGCAGCTTCAAGTTGCTTGAACTTAGGATACAATATTAAGGTAGAATATACCTCCGACTACTGAATAATCCGAAAGAATTATTGATAATTATCTAGTAAGTTGCCACAAAGTATAAATTATCCGAATGACAGCATGAGTATTAGAAAGCTGATTACGTATTGCATTTATCGGTGTTCTTTGCGTCTATCGAGCGGTGCAGTTCACACCTTCTCACTCTAATTGATTGAGGAGTGCGAAGACTAAGCTCTTTGTCTCCTTTGTCTCGCTGCACAAAGTTCACTTAGCAATATGTCGTCGTATCTTATAGCCGTCAATTTGGATGTAAATGAAGTAACCTGGTTAAATCAGATTCACACCTCTCAAGTAAATCAGTGCTCCTGGGTTTTCTCGTAGTAGTGAATTGTTGTTTTTTGTATTATTATTCGGCACAAGTGTGTTCTACAAAATTAAATGGTCACTTCATACGAGGAGTTTCGAAGATGTTGAGTCTCGGTGTGTTTGGAAGTTAGGGTGTCCTAGCTGGGTGCTTGATTTGTATGTACTGTAGACCCTTCTCATTTGTTTTTAACTTTGTTTTTTTTTAAGTAGCACGATTTTACCTCTCTCTCTCTCTCTCTCTCTCTCTCTCTCTCTCTCTCTCTCTCTCTCTCTGTCGTCCATTCGTCCATTCTTTGTTAGTTAACTCTTACCACTGTAATGCGTTCGTTTGCTCATTTCTGAAGCTCTGTATTCTCTTAAGTGTCCCACACACACACACACACACACACACACACACACACACACACACACACACACACACACACACACACACAAACACACACACACACACACACACACATATATATATATATATATATATATATATATATATATATATATATATATATATATATATAAATTTCTGACTCACATCAGATCAGAACCCAGGTCTTCCAATTGCAAGACAGAGACCGCTGCCAATCAGGCCACACAAGCCATTGTGAGTCAGAAATTTACTTTTTCTGTTCACACGTAATTTGTGATCATATATATGTTGATATATATATATATATATATATATATATATATATATATATATATATATATATATATATATACTATATATATACTATATATATATATATATATATTTACGATAATGCAAGAATTTGCATGACAGTCCTTGAAAAATATACTTCACAGACACACAGTGTACACACACACACACGCACCCATATATACAGTACGCACACATACACACACACACACATATATATATATATATATATATATATATATATATATATATATATATATATATATATATATGTATATATATATATATATATATATATATATATATATATATATATATATATATATATGTTTGTGTATGTGTGTGTGTGAGTGTACAGTGTGTATAGGTGGAAGTATGTTTTCAAGCTTTGTCATGGAAATTCTTACAATATCGTTAAAGAATTATATATATTTGATTCCTCATATACTTCCCTCAGCTCTATGCTTTGATTACCGTGACTCCTAATTCACGCCATTCTACTCATTTGGAATCCTTCCACAGCGTTTTCCAATGGCATGAATACAGAGGATTATTAATGCTTACGTCTGTGGTATTCGTTGTTTTAACAGTAATCATAAGATAGATGGACAGATAAGCATGAATTTTGCAGAATCGAAATTTGTTTATGTGGCTACCTGTCTGTCTTATTAATAGTTCATCCCAAAACTCCAGGAAAATTACGGTTGAATGATGTCATTCAGTAAATAACTGACGGAGTGACGGCGAGTCATTACTTGCCTGCGATATTAGAGTCACCAGTTGTACCCTAATTTGCCAAATCTCATATTTGGTTTTAATTTGTGGATGTCAAGAAAGCATTCAGGAATAGTGTATTTATTTGACGGTCTGAAGAAATATTTTTTGTATCTGTCACATGACTCGTATTTTATATAAAGTTTTTCGTGAATTTTTTTTCATGGCGTAAGTCTTTCTTTTAGATAGTCAAACTTTCCACAGGCATTTGTGAAGAAGTATTTTGTAGTAACCCTTTCCATGAAGGATTTTAGGTGGTCACTGTATTTGTTTGATAACAGTTAATCATGTCAATCTTTTGCTTTCCTCTGTGTAACATCTTTTTGAAAATAAGTTGACATACCATCTAATTTTCCAACCCTGTTTCTCTGCTTCACGTCCAGCACGTTTGACTGACTTTCCTACTGACCTCTTGAAAACACCACCACAGGTGAAATGAAAGAAACAAAACATCACGTTTACCGTCTTGGGAAACTGAAGAGGAGAGAAATGGCTGAAATTCAATATTAAAAGGATAAACGATAAGAAAAGAGGGTCTTAGTAAAAAAGTGTCAAGGTGGGGTGGTGTAACGTAGCCATAAATAATTAAGACCTCAGCCAGAAGTTGGCAAGAGAAGGTGTGGGAACTACACCTTAATTTGAATACAATAGAGAGAGACAGAGAGAGAGAGAGAGAGAGAGAGAGAGAGGGTGCTGGTGGGGTTATGGGGTGGGGAGAACCACACGTGTTGGAGGTCCTGTGTTATGGGGAACGGTAAGGTATGGAGCAAAATGAGAAGGGCGGGTTGGGGGGGCGTCAGGAGCAAAAGAGAGAGGAAAAGAGAAAAGAGATATGTATATATATATATATATATATATATATATATATATATATATATATATATATATATATATATATATATATATATATATATATATATATATATATATTCGTTTGCATGGTACGTTGTGTCCTTTAGCTGCAAACCGTGTCAGAGGCCAACAATACGCATGAAGTATGTGTCCCATCAACGCTGCTAGCTAAGAAAAATGTTGCGCTGTGTAATTCCGGCATGTCTTGTTGATTCGTATCATATTGCAAGGTGCTGTTGTACTCTGCCCCTTTTTTATTTTATTTATTTATTTATTTATTTATTTATTTATTTATTTTTTTACTTTCATCTTTTTTTTTTTTTGGTTCTTTTCAAGTACATTTGTTTGTATTACTTATTGTTTTAAGTTTGTGCAGCTGGAAAACTGTTTATGCGCGTACACAACCTTGGCATGAAAGATGGTAATGACCTTAGAGCCGGTATTAACATAACCAGCAGATCTAAGACAGTACATCATGGACTGAAGACTTGTTGTTTGGTAGAGGTGCTAATTAATTTTTTACTTCCTTAACTTGTTTTCTTGACGTGATGGTCATTAAACTAAACATCAGTATCGTCAGAAAAGAAGGATTAGAAATTGTTTTTTGTTTATTAAGAACAAGTGCTAATTTTCATTTGTAGAACTAAGTTACTGACTTTGTTATAGCCTCTTGGCTCGTATTCATAATGTTTTAAGCTTATCACCATTTTCTTGTAATTCATTAATGGAAGCATGCAATCAAGGGGGAGAAGAAGTTTTGTGTAATCATTTTTCGGTATTTTCTTGTCCTAGTTTGCGGACCCAAAATAAGTTTAACCCATTTAAATATTTCAAATATTTTACCTTCAATAAAAACGTTCACATAAAAAGTAGCTTCTCTCTCTCTCTCTCTCTCTCTCTCTCTCTCTCTCTCTCTCTCTCTCTCTCTCTCTCTCTCTCTCTCTCTCTCTCTCTATATATATATATATATATATATATATATATATATATATATATATATATATATATATAATATTTTTTTTTTTTTTTTCATCAAATTTTGCATTAATTCTTCAGTATTTTCAAAACAGAAGTGTCAGAAAATTTCCTGTCTTAAAAAGAAAGGAACATTTAAGCATTATAGCTCTCACTAGATTGCGGAAATTAATCAGATCTGTGAAACGTAATAATCAGGTAATTTTTTTGTTATTAAATTTTGCATGAATTTTTCAGTATTTTCAGAACAGAAGTGTCAGAAGATTTCCTGTCATTAAAAAAAAGGAACCTCTAAGCGTTATAGCTCTCACTAGATTGCGGAAAATAATCAGATCAGTGAAACGTAATGATCAGGTAATTTTCCGACTTACTGCCCCAACATCGATTCATGATTAATGTTGCGCAAATAGGCGAGGCATTACATGATTACAAAATGACTGAAAGTTGGAACCTGCGACCTTGTAACTTGTCGACAGAATCAGGCGCAGAATTAGCAAGTTTTATTAAATCACTTTCGAAGTTTCCTTTGCTGTAGCTTTTTTAGGAATTACTTAAGGTTCTTTGTAGCGTGCCTTCGGCCCCTAGCTGCAACCCCTTTCGTTCCTTTTACTGTGCCTCATTCCATATTCTCTTTCTTCCAGCTTACTTTCCTCAACCCTCTCCTAACAATTGATTCATAGTGCAACTGCGAGGTTTTCCTCCCGTTACACCTTTCGAACCTTTTACTGTCAAGTTCCGTTTCAGCGCTGAATGACTTCATAGGTCCCAGTGCTTGGCCTTTGGCCTAAATTCTATATTCAGTGTAATTCGGTTTCAAGAATAATCACATTTACCTTTATTTTCGCTCACAAATTGTTGCTATGCCTTGTTGCTTCCGTGACTGATTTTTTTTTTTTTAAATTTACGCAGTCAGCGAAAAATGAATACAAATACAAAGCTGCCATAAGTCAGTCGGCGGAGATTGTCAACATCCGTCTCCGCGGCCTCATTCCTTCCTAGAAGCAAGCGGCATTAATTCGAGGATGAATTTGCCTGAGAGTCTCGAGGAAGAAGAAGAAGAAGAAAGAAGAAGAAGAAGAATGAGAAAAGCACCGTCATGCCAGATAAACAAGACTGCGAACAAGGA
The DNA here is from genome assembly GCF_040412425.1 of Macrobrachium rosenbergii. Lineage (NCBI taxonomy): Eukaryota > Metazoa > Arthropoda > Malacostraca > Decapoda > Palaemonidae > Macrobrachium > Macrobrachium rosenbergii. Next base: position 33,798,643 of record NC_089791.1, on the reverse strand, counting down.
CGTTTCTAAGGATACGCCCTCCCAATCAGACAAGTCTAATGATGCCATTTATTCGGATCGATGCATACCAACGGGTACTTGCTTCTGTTATGACTGGAGGAAGGTTGTGGCTTATTGTAAAGTCGGGCCTGTGATGAAAATGATAATAAAATATCCTTAACAGCAATGCGAATGATGGTTTGTTTAACGGTGTCGAGTAGTGTGACGAAACAGATTTCGTCGAATGATAATATTAATAATATTTATCATTCTATTGCTATTATTATCGTTTTCTTTCTGCATTAAGTACTTTAGGCACAGATTTCATCGAATGATAATAATAACAATATTTATCATTCTGTTACTATTACTTTAATTTTCTTTCTTCAACCGTTACTTTGTACTTTTTAAGAGCGTTTACAGCTTGTAAGCAAGTATGTGACGTTAGAAACAATTCCTTTACGACAAATGCTAGTTAGGATTTTACGCTGATTATTTGTGATTGTGTTGTGAAAACTTGCTAACTGCGCTTACGTAGCTGCTTTCTTCAGGGATTTGGTCCTTTTGTGTCGAAAATTTTAAGCGGAAAATTGAATGCAGATTCTCATGCGTTGTTCTGCATACGTTTGCTGGTTAATTTGTCTTTGTTATTGTTGTTTATTTGGTATTTCCTACTCTCCATTTTCTCTTATCCAAATCCGTTCTCTTCTATTTTGGTTACGTGTTAATGCACGTCTCAATATCATGTTTCAGAGTAATTAATACCCTACTGATAAGAAGGTTTTGTTGAGATAATAATTTGGTATTACAAACACGCGTGATAATTAAGGTGTTCGTCGAGACGATAGAATATTTGGATGTTAGAATATGTAACAAGGTATAATAAAATAGGATTAAATTCCCCGTCTAATAACCTGTAAATATCTCCACATTTAGCAAAGGTGGGGTAAAATTGATGTTTGCCAAAGATGCAAACCAGTTAACTGAAGGATTAAAGGATTTTTTTTTACTGTGACGGAATAGGATTAAGCCCACTGCAACTGATCGAAGCCTGTTGCAAGTGCCGTTGAACCATGACTATTGCTTACTTCCAGACAGCTGCATCCTCCTGGCGAAGAGCTAGAACCTTTCTAGAATCTCAAAGGATAAAATGGGTTACCAAACCGAGGCTCTATTTGCATTTACACGTCCTCGTTGCAGCTCGATTTCTCGAGTAGGAAAAAAAAAAAATTTGCACTTTATCACAGTCATTATAAAGTGCTTGTTGCCAACAACACTGACTAATAGTCGGCCGTTGTGCTCTGATGGCGTTCAATAATCACTTGAAAGAAGATTGAAGTAATCTGGAGCATCATGGGGGAGCCATTCGACCATTTGGTCCCAGACACACCTCATGAGATATTCAGATTCGTGTAACGCTTCAATACCGCCATATATACAACGGCTCTCTCTCTCTCTCTCTCTCTCTCTCTCTCTCTCTCTCTCTCTCTGTTGTGAGTCTATGATGCAGACTATTTTTTTATAAATTCCCTTTAGGCCTTTTTATAAGGTATATATAGTAAGTTTTTCGTTTGTGATATGAAGGTTTCAGAATTATAAGTCTTGTTACGTATAAATTACCAGCACGCGTACACACACACACATATATATACATATATGTATATATATATATATATATATATATATATATATATATATATATATATATATATATATATATATATATATATATATATATATATATATATATATTTAACAAATGTAGAAAGAGAGAGAGAGAGAGAGAGAGAGAGAGAGAGAGAGAGAGAGAGAGAGAAATTTACTGATCGAGTGTAAGATACTTTGCGCCACAAGTACCAAGGTCACTGACTCGTATATTACACACACACATTATTTAATATATATATATATATATATATATATATATATATATATATATATATATATATATATATATATATATATATATATATATATATATATATATATATATATATATATATGAAAATGCGCATTACTGGAGAGAGGTTTTACTGAGAGAGGTTGCCTGTCTATTCATATTGCCATGCTGTTACAGAAATGTGGAATCTCAGCAATGTGTCATATGTCACTTGCATATTCCAGTTCTATACAGATCTAGATTTTTTATTTGAACTTCATATGACTTGTAATTTTCGCGGTTGTGATTTTTGTTACCTTTTACGTTATTTTTGTGGCAAGTTGCAGAAGGTACATCGTTTTAGTGGTACGATAACATAATTTGCTAAGATAGGGGTTATTGTAGAATTTAATATTGATTAATAATTTTAATATTAATAATTTGTTTTAAAAGGTAATTATTTCACCCACATCGATACCTTCTTTGATAATATACATTTCAGATCCATTTCTTTTTAACATTTAACAAACTAAAATGGAAAAATTAGTCATATATTGTTTAATAATTTGAACAACTTATTAACTACTCAAGTTGAAGTGGAAAAAATAAATCTTAATCATAAATATTTTCAGAACTCCAGTGTTTTTTTTTTTAGTTAACAAACTGGAAAGAGAAAGTAAGTTTTATTTTAATTAAGTTCTTCAAGGATATTTATGTTTTTTAACTGCTTAGTAATCTGGAGAGTAGAAGGAAGTCCAGCTTTATTTAAATTCTTTATGGACATTTGTTTTCCGAATTAGTTAGCCAACTGAAGAGGGAAAAATAAGCCCAACCTATTTAAGTACTCCAGGGGGGGTCGTGTTTTCAGAAGTAACTCCCTCCTCCCCCAAAAAACAAGTAAAAAATGCGCACAAGTTTCATCGGCGCAATCGAGTTTTCTGTACAGCAGCCCATGAAAAACTCAGCCTAGGCCCATGAAACTTTCAGCCACGGCTTGTGTTGTTGGCACCTATATCGATGCCAGACGCATGATCGTGGCTAACTTTAACCTTAAATAAAATAAAAGATACTGAGGCTAAAGGACTACAATTTGGTACGTTTGATGATTGGGGTGGATGATCAACATAGCAATTTCCAGCCCTCTAGCCTCGGTAGTTTTTAAGATCTGAGGGCGGACAGAAAAAGTGCGAACGGACAGACAAATAGCCACCTCAATAGTTTTCTTTTACGGAAAACTGAAAAGAAAGTCCAGTTTCATTTAAGTACTTCGAGAGATCTTATTTTTTTAACTGCTTAGCAAGTTGAATGTCCAAACCACGTTCCCTGACGCCGTTTATTTTCTGAAGACCCAAACTATGTTGTTATTTAAGTACTTTGAGGCTCAGTGTTATCTGAACTGCGCAACAAATTAAATGAGAAAAACGAAATCTAATTTTATTCCAAGACTTTCAGGACTCTTCTTTCCAGAACTGCGCTGCAAATTGCGATAGAGGAAATAAGTCAAATTCTCTGTTGCTTATTGTGTAGAATCCCGAAACGCGCCTCTGAGCCTGAATGCATTATCGCTTACCTTATCTGGCGGAGCAGTCAGCGATACCGTCAGCCTCGGAGAGGAGGACAAATGTACACCCGCTTGGGTCTTAATGAAGGTAAAGGTGACAAAGTGCAGGTGACATCGGTTCCAGCAGGATAGGTAGGGGGTGCCCACGGGTATCGGGCCAGGAGATCTGTGCCCACTTGACAACTGGATGTCACTTCGGTCAGATGTAGCAGAAAGTGGATTTTGGCTTGTTTTCTTGCGGGGACAAAAATGCATCAAAAGTACCATTTTTTTTTTTTTTTTTTTTTTACACTTACTATGTTATTGTTTTGTTTTGTTTTGACTAGCTTATTTGTGTGTCCATGTATCTATGCGTGTATACATTTGAAAATATGCGTAATCACTCACGTAAGACAAATGCAGAACCTATCTGCAAAGACACAGAATAAGAATTCGATCAAAGATTAGAATAGCTCCACGTTTTTCTCTCCAATTTTTAAATCTTAAAAGTTTTATTGTTTTTGTTTTGACAAGCTTATTTGTGTGTTCATGTAATGCGTGTATACATTTGAAAATAGTAATCACTCATGTAAAACAAATGCAGAACTTATGCGCAAAGACAGAAAATAAAAATTCTTTTTCTAAAAAAGTTCCAATTTTTAAATCTTAACTCAGAGTTTTATTGTTTTGTTTTGACAAGCTTATTTGTGTGTTCATGTATATATGCGTGTATACATTTGAAAATATCCGTAATCACTCACGTAATACAAAATGCAGAACCTATACGCAAAGACACAAAGTAAGAATTCGATCAAAGATTAGCAAGAATTAAAAAGCTCCACGCTTTTTGCTCTCCAATTTTTAAATCTTAACTCAGAGTTTTATTGTTTTGTTTTCACAAGCTTATTTGCATGTGCATGTATATATGCGTGTATACATTTGAAAATATGCGTAATCACTCACGTAAAACAAATGCAGAACTTACACGCAAAGACACAAAATAAGAATTCTATCAAAGATTAGCAAGAATAAAAAAGCTGCACGCTTTTTCTCTCCAATTTTTAAATCTTATAACTCAGAGTTTCAAACGCAGCCCAACAGAAGTTAACAATTACATGAAGTTGGCGCAGTAACAAAGCGAAATTATGGATTTCATCTGTTTTTTAAGTACGCAGTGTAATGAAGGCACTATATTTTTCTGGTCTTACTCCGCAACAGCTGGCCAGGAATCACCAACATCTCCGTGGAGATGGACAGTTTCTGTGATGTGATGTACAATCTGAGACTTGGCCGGAGAGATTTTTTTTTTCAAGGTATATATTAATAGAGATGTTTGAATGTCAGGTATTACTCGTCAGTTAGATTTAGACTTTATTAGGAAAGACAATCTCTCTCTCTCTCCTCTCTCTCTCTCTCTCTCTCTCTCTCTCTCTCTCTCTCTCTCTCTCTCTCTCTCTCTCAAATGTGTCGGTGTGTCCTGTAAATTATCTTTTTCATTCTTGCTAATCACATTGAACCAAAGATCGATGGCTACTTTGCCGGTCACTAAATATAGAAAGAAGTCATTACTTGAATGCCATGATGCTTAGTCAATCAGGGAATCAAATATGAGGATCGGTAATGTAGTGTGTGGTGTTAAATCAATCTGCGTCGCTTCCGATCAAGTTGACTTCGTCGGAAAAACTGACGTCTACTGAAATTTTGATGGAGTGACCGCAAAGGTCACGTCAGCTGAAAAGACTCATCCGGGTAAAACCCTGTGCGAGTCTTCGTTTTATTAGTTTTCTGTAAAAGGAAACTATTGTGCCGGCTTTGTCTGTCCGTCCGCACTTTATTCTGTCCGCCCTCAGATCTTGAA
>NC_089791.1:33748387-33790887 GCF_040412425.1 Macrobrachium rosenbergii | reverse complement strand
GACAATATAATGAGTACATTTCTGTTTAATGAAGATTTTCTTAATATTCCAATTGATTTACATTTAAAAAATTGATGAGGTATTTAAGCAACATTTCAAACAGAATTTCATACAAAGATTAGATACAAATGATTTTCAACAGATTATTCTACGAACTTGATAATCCATAATGCAAAATATTTAGGAATGACAGAAGCTAAATCCTAGCTAAGTTGATATAACCGTTTAAAAATTTAGTCAGTCATTAATTAGACAACATTATGATACAGTTAACTCACTTAAGTCAGTCATTAATTAGACAAATAACTCACTGAAAATGTAATTTCCTTCACACGCAGAAGATTTGATAGCCCCTTTTACGTTACTTCCATCCCCGTTTCCTTTCTTCAGTCTTGCTGTTCAACCTCTCTTGCCATTACTTCTAAGTGCAGCCGTGGGGTTTTCTCGCGGTTTCACCTTTGGATCTTTGTTCTTCGTTCCTTTATTTTCTGAATTTCTTTATTCTGCTGCCAAATCATTACAGCTTCCTCTTTTCACTGCCGAAAATTCCCTAGTGTTTGGCTTGACAACCTGAAATTCATAAATCAGCAAGATTTGACGCAGATTCAGATATTATTTACAAATGGAAGGGAACTTATGATGAAGAAAAAGATGACTGCTTGCTTTGTCATTAAACACGACTTTACAACATCCATCTCAAGTGAATTACTTGTATTATAATGCGGTTGTAATAATGATTGTACTTTTTTTTTATTTCCTTTAGCCAACTGAAAGTTGTTAAAGCCAGACCAACATTTTAGAGCATCGTAATTACGTCTTCAGCCTTTCGAGAATCTGAGTTTTTAAAATTATGTTTTCAAACCAGTTCCTCCTCCGCGTCTTAGAAGTGAAAAAATCTGAAGGATATCCATCATTGCTGGGCGTCATCCTTTAAAAGTCTTTCCGTATTTTCCCGTTGCAAGGAAGTTGTCGCACTCCGTTTACAATATTATAGGTTCCTGTTTTTTTTACCAGAGAAGCTTTGTAGCATATATGATCCCAGTATTTTTACCTTTCAGATTTGTCTTACGCGAATGTGTAAGAAATTGACGCTGTACTGTAGGTCTCAGTGCCAGGATTTTCGTCTGAGTACCGATTTATGGACCTGTTACTAGCTGTTAAGAGCTGTAAAACGGTGAGGTGATTTTTTGAGGAAGCAGGGAGGGTCTGGAGGGCGACATTGCTCGTCCGTTTTATGGTATCCTTAGCGGGATATATTATTGCACAGTTTTTATTAATCTAAAATTTGTAACGGTTTCGCTCAAACCTTTTTAATGATATTATTTGACAAGATATTAGTTCAGACCTTTTTAATTATTTTGGACTAGATATTAGTTCAAACCTTTTTAATGATATTATCTGACGAGATATTAGTTCAAGCCTTTTTAATGATATTATTTGACGAGATATTAGTTCAGACCTTTTTAATGATATTATTTGACGAGATATTAGTTCAGACCTTTTTAATGATATTTGACGAGATGCTAATTCAAACCTTTTAAATGATATTGGACGAGATATTAGTTCAAACCTTTTAAATGATATTGGACTAGATATTAGTTCAAACCTTTTTAATGATATTGGACGAGATATTAGTTCAAACCTTTTTAATGATATTGGACGAGATATTAGCTCAAACCTTTTTAAGGATATTATTTGATGAGATATTCGTTCAGACCTTTTTATTGATATTTGACAGGATATTAGTTCAAACCTTTTTAATGATATTATTTGACGAGACATTAATTCAAACCTTTTTAATGATATTATTTAATGAGATATTGGTTTTTATTATTTGAGTAAGTTTCAACAAATTTCACGTCCATGTTTACTTGTTTTGATGTAGCGCTTTTATTTTTCTCTTGGACAGACGCTAAATTGCCTTACATAACATAAAATGTTTTCCCTCTCCACCCAAAATATTTGCATCGAAAAACGCCCCGTGATATATTTTGCACCTTAGCTCTTGTCCCATTATGTCGACTGTGAGATTCTTCTGCTATTCAAAGTAAAATCTCTTATGCATGTGCAGTGACGGCCCAGTAAATTGTGCGATGTGGTCTTTTGTGTTGTTGGGGCTAACAGAAATTGCTGCAGTGACGAAATTGACCATCCCATCTCAGATGTTCTTAATATGAGAGTTTTCTCTTGTAGTCAATGCTCACATTAACATATATATATATATATATATATATATATATATATATATATATATATATATATATATATATATATATATATATATATATATATATATATATATATATATATATATATATATATATATATATATATATTTATATATATAAATATATATTATATATATATATATTTATATATATATATATATATATATATATATATATATATATATATATATATATATATATATATATATATATATGCTAAAAGAATCGTTAAGAGGAGAGCATATATATGATATAAGATATATTTTTGCGTCACGTTTTATTCATTTCCCTTTAAACGGGGAATTTACGGCTATTATTGGCGTATTCTTGGAGTTGGGTTGAGCTGAATATAGAATTTAGGCCAAACACTGGAACCTTTGAGGTCATTCAGCACTGAAACGGAAATTGACAGTGAAAGGTTTGAAAGGTGTAACAGGAGGAAAACCTCAAAGCAGTTGCACCATGAATCAGTTGTTAGGGGAGGGTGGAAAGTAAGATGGAAGAAAAGAATATGAAAGGAGGTACAGTAAAAGGAACGAAAGGGGTTGCAGCTAGGGGCTGTAGGTTGGCTGCAAAGAACCTTAACTCATGCCTGTAACAGTACAGAACAGCAGAGTCGAAGTGACTGCAAGAAATAAAGGCTATGTACAATATTCACCCCTTAGGTTTCCTTATAACTTCGTCTTTATTGTTTTCCTTTTACATACTCTAATAAATTTATTATTAAAATTAATCAGGTTAAAAGCTATGTTTATTAAGGAAAATTGTTTTTCCACAATTTTACGCCGTTTTCTTTCTTCCTTGAGGGAAATATCCATTAGCATTGTACTTCAAGCAAAGATCTCTATTTTTCGTTAGGGAACTGAAGACTATCCCAAAATTGATTAATTCAGTGGCGGCGGTTTTTTTTTTTTTTTTTAAGATATATGACATGAAGTATTATTAGAAATACTCGATTCATATGTAAGAGAGGCATATTTTATAAATACCGAAGCTGACACGTTTCATTAGGCAACTTTGTTAAATTGTGAATAATGAATATGGAAGATAGAGAATTTCAGCTCAAAATTTGGTTTTAAAAAGGATAAAAATTACGGTTTTTCTGTGTTGAGTCACCTTTACTATATTTTCGTTTTGTCGATATTTTGTTTCATTATTCCTTTCCATATTTCCTATTTCCACAAGTAACAGACAGGTCGACTGGAAATTTATACATATGCGGATTTGTGTGTGTGTGTGTGTGCGTATCAGATTCATACTGCACTAAAATGGAAAACTGCAGTATCTGCAAAATTTTTAAAATTGAGACATGCCACCTACTGGGCTCGTGAAACACTAATACACAAGTTACCGCAATTTCAGAAAGATTCTTGTATGCTTTATTTAGGGGGTCCCATTTGCAGCATCTGCAAAATCAGTAGTAAGCCGAGGGAAAAACTGCAGTAACTACCATTCTTCTCAGTTTTGTATTTTTGCAGATACCGCAGTCTTTAGAATTGACAGCCCGCGTTTCGTATTTTCTTCTCTCTTTGTGCGTCGGAATCTCGGAGTAGAAATCCCGTGGGTGAGGCTTAATGTGCCCAATTGTAATATTTCACATTTAGTGACAAACAAGGCTGTAAATCCTTAATCCACATTTGGGAGGAAACGAGTTGTTTTTGTTTCATGGTTCGGGAAATTGATGCCTTTCTGCCGGAAGCTGCCTCCACTTGAAAAATGATAGTTTCTTCGATGCTAATATTTGTTCCTTTTTCGCTTTTACCTTTCTTTCCAAATAGTTTACACATTTAGAGTTGGAGGAAAAGATTATTATTATTAAATTACAAAATCCACATTTATGTAAAGTACTGTATTTACAAATAATAAAATGACTTCCAGGAGCTTTCGAAGCCTATTAGCTCCTTCTTCAGCCAGATTTCTAGCTGAAGAAGGGAGCGAGCAGGCTCCTCGAAAGCTCCTGGAATTCTATTTATTTTTGTAACAGTACTTTACTTAAATGTGATTTTGTATTTTATAAACATATTCACGGGGATTGTGAAGAAGATTTGCATTATTATTATTATTATTAGTAGTAGTAGTAGCAGCAGTAGTAGTAGTAGTAGTAGTAGTAGTAGCCGTAGTAGTAGAATGATACTACTAAGTAACACTTCTAGACTAGACAAGGGCTCGCTGGAAGCGTTTGTTCTTAAACAAGATTTGAAAATTAGAGGAAATTAAAACTCAAAATGTTAAAGAGCTAATTTAGATACGGAAATCTCCAGTTATCCTCCGAGGACCCATTTTAGGACTGTTTCTTTCCTTCTAGCCGGTCTTTGGAATTCTCTCCCTGCTTGTTTGTTTCACGACTGATAATACCTTCCGTCCTTTAAATGCAATATCGTTGCTTCTATCAGTGATTCGATCCGATGTTGGTTACGGCATTTGCTTGTCTGTTTCGTAAATCTCGGCGTAAATAAAAATAAGAAGAAAACAAGTAAAAAATGCACCGAAGTTTCTTCGGCGCAGTCGAGTTTTCTGTACAGCATATAATCAAGGCCACCGAAAAGAGATCTATCTTTCGGTGGTCTCGGTATCATGCTGTATGATCCGCGTCCCATGAAACTTTAACCACGGAGCGGTTATGGCCTGTCCTATATCGTTGCCGGACGCACGATTATGGCTAACTTTAACCTTAACTAAAATAAAAACTACTGAGGCTAGAGGGCTGCAATTTGCTATGTTTGATGACTGGAGGGTGGATGATCAACATACCAATTTACAGCCCTCGAGCTTCAGTAGTTTTTAAGATCTGAAGGCGGACAGAACAAGTGCGGAAGGACAGACAAAGCCGGCACAATAGTTTTCTTTTACTGAAAACTAAAAAGAAATTATATATATATAAAAAAAAAGATATTGACGGATGGGTCAGCCGTGTGAAGGGAGGACTGGAGAGAGTTTGGCTGAGGACACATTGCTGTTCAGTTTGTCGAACATGAGTTCGAACGTTTGTGATCGTATCTTGGGAGACGGAGACAAAACAGCATTGACAGTCCAACTGGTACTGTTTGGACGTCCTGCGCTAAAAACTTGCCGCGATTATTTACCTGTCACACGGCTAGGAACATGCCGTCCTCTCGACAAAGGCCGTGTTACGCCTTATACTTCATAATCTCTGGTGTTGCTGTGTTTATATTGGGTAATAAGTCTCTCTCTCTCTCTCTCTCTCTCTCTCTCTCTCTCTCTCTCTCTCTCTCTCTAGTGTTGCAGTGTTTATACTGGGTAAGTCTCTCTCTCTCTCTCTCTCTCTCTCTCTCTCTCTCTCTCTCTCTCTCTCTCTCTCTCTCTCTCGCTTCATAATCTCTAGTGTTGCAGTGTTTATATTCGGTAAGTATCTCTCTCTCTCTCTCTCTCTCTCTCTCTCTCTCTCTCTCTCTCTCTCTCTCTAGTGTTGCAGTGTTTTATTTGGTAAGTCTCTCTCTCTCTCTCTCTCTCTCTCTCTCTCTCTCTCTCTCTCTCTCTCTCTCTCTCGTGTTGCAGTGTTTATATTCGGTAAGTCTCTCTCTCTCTCTCTCTCTCTCTCTCTCTCTCTCTCTCTCTCTCTCTCTCTCTCTCTCTCTCTCTCTCGTTATTTTATTGTCGATGCATTTCATGCATATTCTTGTTAGATATATGAGACTTGAATGATAATCTGTCGAGAAGAATTGGGGCTATGGTACGTTCTGTTCGGTGTCCTGGAGTCTGCTAATTTTTAAGTCGTGATTTTATGCTAAAATGCTCATTCAGATAACCTTGAAAGGAGATACACCTATCGTTTTGAGTTTGGATCCTAATTTTCCAGCATCTTGATCTCAGTTAGTTAATGTCACTGAGTATACCTTAAAAAGGTTCCTTTTGAGATTAAGCCTCGGACAGTGATCTGTCTTGAAGCTTTCACCTTTTCTTTTAAAATATTCTTGAATTACGGAATTCGTCCGTCTAGAAGATGAATCTGATTAATACTCATTATCTATGGTGCATCACTATAATGTGACCGGAAATAATAAGTAAAAGCCACAGTTATTATGGAAAAGTTCAATAGCTCGTATACATTATTGTGGTTTTTTACTTATTAATATACATTACATTATGTTGAGTGTGATCGAAGTTAGAATAAAACGAGACTATAGCATGGTCTGGAAAAAAAATATATCATTCCTTATTGTAACACCAGTAATTAAACTATTCCCCTGAACATAGGCCTATTCCTCTCCTTTTCCGAATGGGAATTAATGCTAGTGACACCCGAGTGAAGAGTCTTTGAAACTTCCCATTTACCTGATTTCGTTTCTTCTTTTCTTACCCCATGAAAATAATTAATTTTTTAAAAAAATATCCTTTTCGATACTCCATTAATTAAATTTTGTTAGTTAAAAAAAAAAGTCCTTCTTATTAAAGGCTCTATATGTTCAGCGTTCAAAAGCTTAGTGTGCCATGGGTGAAAAGATTGACTATGTAATTAGCGAGCTTTAGAAGGTCTAGCCTGCTCGCCCTTTCAGGTAATTAACCTGGCCGAATCAGTGTACCGTACCTTGCTAAAAGGATGAAGAAAACACTTTCCATTTTATCCGGGGAGAGAGAGAGAGAGAGAGAGAGAGAGAGAGAGAGAGAGAGAGAGAGAGAGAGGATATTGTTGGAACAGGACATCAAAAACACGTGCCCTAGAGAAGATGAGAGAGAGAGAGAGAGAGAGAGAGAGAGAGAGAGAGAGAGAGAGAGAGAGAGTTGTTAAAAGATATCTGAAGAAAAGAATACAGAACTGATTTGTTCATGAGATGTTGATTTCCATCATGGATTATTGTTAGAGAGAGAGAGAGAGAGAGAGAATTTTTGTTTTTGGAAATTGTAGGAAAGGTCAGACTATAATGCCTGAAAATAAAGAAAGCTTAATGGGCTGTATTTAAGTGAACTGATATAAAACGTTTTTTGCAAGTACTATTATTTCTAGTAAAAAGCTTTATGGTAACCACGAACTGCTAATGTATAATTACAAATTATAATGCTGGAAATCATAGCGTTGATATCAGTTACTACTGCTACCAGTATTATGCTTTTCATCGCATTTGTAGGTCCTACATGAAACATTATGTTGAACATGTTTCCATAACTGTGAATCAGGTGTGCCGATGTATAAGTAAGTTTGTTGGTATGATGAAATATCCTTCGATTTCACAGCTCAGATCACGGAGGGCTTCAGATTGTCGTGTAAGACTTACAGAGAGAGAGAGAGAGAGAGAGAGAGAGAGAGATGGAATGACTTTGGCACAAACAATGAAATTTGCAGAAGCAATGATAGCTGATTCTTAGCCGTAAGATTAACCGTTAGGATCAGATATAATATTTATTCCCGTTATATGACAAAGTTATATAGCGCTTATATGGAAATATATATATTTTTTTCAGTATGTATAAACTGCAAGATCTAATTGAAGCGCAAGAAAATTACATAAAAATTTAATTATGGTTGAGTGGGTAAGTCTTTTAATTTCTGCATATTGACATATTGTAAGGAATACACCCAAGGAATTTTCCCCGTAGGGGCGTAGTGCCGTTAGTGCACTCCATGGGGTGCACTGTAGGCATTACTTGAGGTTCTTTTTACACCATGCCTTCAACCCCTAGCTGCAACCCCTTTCGTTCCTTTTACTGTACCTCCTTTCATATTTTCTTTCTTCCGTCTGACTTTCCACCTTTTACTGTCAATTTCCGTTTCAGCGTTGCATGACCTCAAAGGTTTCAGTGTTTGGCGTCTAAATTCTATATTCAATTCAGTCCAGTTCACAAAAAGGAATTTTATAGATTCAGCAGGCGGTATGATGTATATATATATATATATATATATATATATATATATATATATATATATATATATATATATATATATATATACCAGTACTGCATGTTTTATTGTTTCAGGAATGCACGTTTTTGACAGGTCTTATCGACCCGGGATAAGAATAAAAAGAAATAAATTTAATGCCATTATTCATGTTTTCGCAATGACTACTGGTCGTCAGGTTGCTGCTTCATGTACTGATTTTTTATCTCTTGCCAAAAGTTTCATATTTATTTTCCTTAATTTCTCTTGGTAGCTAATAATTTGAAGTTAGGTCATGTTTATTTTCAGATTTTCATGTAGAATTTATTGGCGTCTATCACTCGAAAGTTGTAAGTTATTTTATTATTTTTATCTGTTACATGACTATTACTACTCTTATTATTAATTATCTGCGCGAGCTTCCTATTAGAAAGATAGTTGTAGTATTCTTTACCAAGTGTAGACATTTTAAAGGAATGCGGTTGTTCGTTTCGACAATTGAGGAGACGCTCTTTTCCGTACTGAACCTACGGTTTTTTTTTTTTCCTCTGTCTCTCTCTCTCTCTCTATGATAAGACCATTTGAAAGTGCTCTCGCGACAGGTATTCACGGGGTCTCTGTCGTGCGTATGTGAGTGTGTGTGTGTGTGTGTGTGTGTGCGCGCGCGCGCTCTTGAAATCAACTTATAGCTCCCATGCTAATGCGCGAGTCACCGGCAAATTGAAATCATATTCTGATCACGTCCAGGCCGAACTGCTTTGCATATCATACATGTGGCAAACGGAGATGTTATCATCGTCGTATTCATTATCTATATATCTGGTGAACGCTTCGTGTTCTCATAAAAGAGCTGGTCAGATGGATGGCCTCTCTCTCTCTCTCTCTCTCTCTCTCTCTCTCTCTCTCCCCGCCGCTCAGCCGAATGCTTGGGGACTTGTTTAAAGCAGATTAAGATTTGATTATGAGATACAGACCAGGGCGCGATAATTGGGGCCAAGGGAAGCGCTAGCACAAACAGAGAGGCTGGACCCCTTGTGCTTGCTTGCTTGCCTGCTCGATTGCAGAAGCTGTTCATTTTCCCGTTCTGAATTACACCGGGGTTCTTTTGCGTGCGAGTGTGCTTGCAAGAAGGTGAAAAGGACCGTTGGATGTTCATTAACGAAGATTAGCTTGGGTCTTGAGAACATACGCTCTCTCTCTATCTCTCTCTCTCTCTATGCATTCAGACTTTCCTTATCTTCATTATGTTGGCTCTCTCTCTCTCTCTCTCTCTCTCTCTCTCTCTCTCTCTCTCTCTCTCTCTCTCTCTCTCTCTCTGCATTCAACCTTTCTTTATCTTCTTTATGTTGGCTCTCTCTCTCTCTCTCTCTCTCTCTCTCTCTCTCTCTCTCTCTCTCTCTCTCTCTCTCTCTCTCTCTCTATGCATTCAAACTTTCTGTATCTTCTATGATTATGTTGGCCTTCTCTCTCTCTCTCTCTCTCTCTCTCTCTCTCTCTCTCTCTCTCTCTGCTTAAAACTGTACCGTCATTATGTTGGATTTCTCTCTCTCTCTCTCTCTCTCTTATCTTCTCTCTTCTCTCTCTCTCTCTCTCTCTAAAACTCTCTCATTATGTTGGCTCTCTCTCTCTCTCTCTCTCTCTCTCTCTCTCTCTCTCTCTTTCTCTTTCTGTACCCACATTTTAATTACGAATCCTTACACTCCTTTTAATTGATTCACGTAACTGCCTTTGGTCATTATCTCAGTCACGTTTGATTCTGAAATCGCATAATCGGCCTGATGAATTACAAAGCCACTTTTATGTTCTAGAGAAAATATTCTACTATTTCATTTTAATATATATATTTCTTTCGTCACAGCAGTCTTGGTTGTTAGTGGGTGAGCGGATATTAAGGACTTCATTAATTACAAGATTAATATTCTAAAAATATTCGTGAATCTTTTACATCTTAAAGCACTTTAAACTATGAATTTAGCTGGGTAATTCCATAAGGGGATAATGTTAATTACCACGTATAATGGTTTAATTAACGTTAAATAAAAAGGCCGTAATTATATACGTTGTAATTGTTATTTATTCTTTATTTTATATCGAAGGGTACAAAAGGTCATGCATGAGTTATTTCATATTGGCTCAACCTCAGTAATTCGGAACTTTTATCCGTTTTGTTCTTTTTATAAGGATCCGATAACTAATATTCACTTTAGGTAGCGCAAATACAGTACATATCTTTTATGTCATTCTTAATATCTGCTTTTTTTGTATATTTATATATATATATATATATATATATATATATATATATATATATATATATATATATATATATATATATATATATATGTTAAAGCACCTGAGAATAATGAAAGCACGCGACCCAAAGAAATCGATGCTAAGGTATCCACTCACCTTTGGATGCGCGCCTGCGCTAACTCTACGTCTCTTGCAACTCGCGAGAATTGAAGCTTTTCTCCACTTGGGTGTCTGGGATGAGTGGGTCACCATACACAAACTCACAAACACAAACTCACAAACACACACACACAAAGTTTCTTCTCGGTTATAATAATAAAGACATCAAACACCATGTTGATCGACATAGAATATTAAGTTAAGTTAAGAACATAATTTTGATTTAAAATGAAAGGCCAGTTGTCATTACGGTTTAGAGTAAAAATATGGATACCCTAAAGAAGACTTTGGTTAATGGCCATTAAGATAAATATTATGCCTCTAGCTGTGCTGTGCTTATAAATGTCAAGTGCTCTCTCTCTCTCTCTCTCTCTCTCTCTCTCTCTCTCTCTCTCTCTCTCTCTCTCTCTCTCTCATAATGTATACATACACTCGTTATTGTTGCTCCGCTTCTATTTCTTAAACGGAATGCATGATGATGTACTGTATTTAAAACGGAAAAGTTAACTACATTCTCTCTCTCTCTCTCTCTCTCTCTCTCTCTCTCTCTCTCTCTCTCTCTCTCTCTCTCTCTCTCTCTCCATACACACACACACCTTCGTTATTGTTGCTACGCCTTAGACACTAGTTATTGTTACTCCGCCTTATTCAGTTCTACTTCCTAAACAGTATGCATTAAGATGTACGGTATTTACAAGCGGAAAATTTAACTGCCTCTCTCTCTCTCTCTCTCTCTCTCTCTCTCTCTCTCTCTCTCTCTCTCTCTCTCTCTCTCTTCGTGCGTTTGTCCGTTTCTCTCCCTGTCTCTCATTATTGTTTAGTTGCTCCACCTTCTCCAGTTCTATTTATTAAATTCCCAATGTTCCATGCTGCGCTTGCATCGCGATCGCCAACCCCCTCTGCATCCATCCACTCGAGAGCTCCGCCTATATAAACCTTTCCCCCATCCTCTCCTTTCTCCCCCTCCCCACTCACCTTCTCTCTCTCTCTCTCTCTCTCTCTCTCTCTCTATCTCTCCCTTCTTTCCCCCGTGTATTTCTAAAGCCTCTTCCGTCCTATCTCTTTTCCCCTAACCTGTCTCCTCCCACTTTTGTCTATTCTCGTTCCTCCTGGTTGGCGAATCCATCCTCCTTCGTGGCAATAATAGGAAACCTTTTGCTCTGGAGATAATCGTTTTATCTGGCAACCCTCTGAATATTAAGGTGGAAAGAGAGAGAGAGAGAGAGAGAGAGAGAGAGATGCAAAAGGCGTTATCACGGAGCTCTGCTGGCAGGTGAGGAAATGGTAAAGATGATGGAATGTCCATCTTTGAGCAACATCGTTATGTTTGTCCAGCGAGACTTGAAGCATCGCCACATCACGATGTTGTTGTTTCCGGTTTCTCTGCACAAACACACTATTATAACACACACACACACACCCACATGACACACACACATACACAGATATATATATAAATATATATATATATATATATATATATATATATATATATATATATATATATATATATATATATATATATATATATATGTTTATATATATATATATATATATATATATATATATATATATATATATATATATATATATATGTGTGTGTGTGTATATATATATATATATATATATAGACAGATAAATAGATAGATAGATATAAAATCACATTCCATATTTTCGTGTGATTCAGTTATACATCTATGTAGATATATAAACGCACTTGTAAACTCCTAAACAGTGAGTCTGTAAGAGTAACCTTTTATATAAGCCTTCGTTAAATTAAACTTAAGTTGCGATAAAGCATGCTATTTACAAATTTTTGTCTTTCGAAACAAGGATCCATTTTCTATTATTCTTCATGTAATATAAGTCGCTTTATGTTCTTTATTTGCTCTGAATTTTTTTTTTATACTGAAGAGATTGTATCCATGTGTTAAACGTAGAGGATTTTTATTCAAACTATATACACAGTTGCTTTATATCTCACAAGACAAATACAAAGTAACCATCCGGAGGCCAGGTTAATCTCTCTCTCTCTCTCTCTCTCTCTCTCTCTCTCTCTCTCTCTCTCTCTCTCTCTATTTTTATGTAAAGAAATGTCACCATGGATTCAGAGCGCCTGGAAAGACTACTTGGTGACAGAGAAAAACATCCCTTCATTTGCCATGACATTATTTTAACAAAAGTCCGACGTCGTCACTCAAATCCTTCTAATCCTCTTTAAGTATTACAATATCCTATCCCTCAGGCTTTACCTCCGTATTATAATCATCCTTATTTTCAGCACGAGGCCATAAAAATGGAGTATACAAAGTAGAAGCATTACAACAAATAGACACAAGCTAGATACACGAGTTAAAATGATAAAATTAATAATTGGCAATATCCGCACACTTGCTGAGATAGTAGCAGAAAAAAATCGTAATTGGTAGTGACAGTATTATTATTGAGAGTAATAGTAAAAATATCAACAAAAAGCATAATAAAAATGATAGCAATTAAAAACAGATTGCCTACAAACTAATTTCCTGCTAGGGACCTTAGGTGGAATACTGAAGTCAGGATACAATCTCAGGTTCCCACTTTCATCGGAGGGGTTCGGAAAAATAACGTGTTTTTTTTTATATAATTATTGCAAAAAGAACACGTCACCGTCCATCGGACGAACCGTCCGATGAATTATGAGTCATTTGAACTCATTTATAATTTGCAAGACCTTGGTCCTTCAATTTCCAAAGCGAACTTCCGTCGTACCTTATTCATATAATCTTCTCTCTTTAAAGAGGCGAACGTGTCGCCTCCTTTTTCCGGATACTTTTCTGATGTCATTTTATTCCCCCTCACCAGAAATTAATTATGTAAATATGCCAAAAGGTTCTGGTTCTGCGCGTAAAATCAGTTGCCTAGATACTGAGGTAATTTTTCTACTGAACGATTCTTAGATAAAGTAGTGTTCTATCTCTTCGGAAAATTCATACGCCACTATACGTTATCCGTCTCTTAATGACATTGTATTAGTAATTTTATCTGGTTTTCTGTCTCTCTTGTCGTCTATTTTTGTTCACCAGCTAGAAATAGACGGCATAATATAAAGTCAATAACAGATAGATATCGTACAGTGGCTTATGCATTTCCACGAAAAGCTAGACAACTCCCATTTGCTATCTAAGTTTCCGTCCATGTAAGGAATCTCTCGGTAGGACAAATAAACTTAGCGTGAAGGTAACCGATTATTACCTTGAAATTTGTAATCACTGCCATATTGTTATTATTGGTATTCCTGTCGTTGTTGTGCCTGAAATGAAAACCTCTCAGCGGGTTTGTGATAACTGGATCAGAATGCATGGTCAAAATGGCTCTCGTCTTTTTCTTACCGAGTTCTTCTTCAGCTCGTGATTGGGGATCAAAATTATACTTCAGATGAAATAAAGAGAGGTCAAACTTATTCAACGACATGACAGGGAAGGGTCAAGGATAAGTGACAGTAGAGTCAAACGAGCTGTTTTATACGAGAGCAGCATGCATAACAATATCATTGACATCCTCGGCAATAAGACATCAGACGATTTAATAAACACATAAAAGGTAGAGTACCTGTCGACCCATGATTTAAACATGGGCGTGCGTCTTACCTGTGATATCATTTGTCCCATTCAGTTCGGCCATCTCACTTTAGTCTCGACTTTAGCCTTTTTGGTTAATCGTGTTTCGTTTAGATTATTTAATTTTTTTTTATTCAATTTGTGAATTGGCTCTCAAAAGCAGATCAACTAACGGTGGTGGCATATATGTATGTATGTGTATATATATATATATATATATATATATATATATATATATATATATATATATATATATATATATATATATATATATATATATATATATATATTTATGTATACTTGTGGATAGCCAAATTAAATTATTATTATTATTGTTATTATTATTATTATTATTATTATTATTATTATTATTATTATTATTATTATTATTATTATTATTATTTCAGTTGCCTGCAAGACATTTCAAGACAAAAATGGTTGTATTATTTTGAGTAACAGGAAAAAGGTTTAGCCGGAATTCTCTAACAATTTTCACGCACTGCGTCGTTGCTCTAATTATTCTTTTCAGACGACGACATAAATTAACAGCAAACATGAGACGCAGGTATTTCTGTTCTGAAAGAGAATAAGTTATATATCTATAAGGTAGAACATCAGCACAAAATTATTAGATAGAACTATACCGGTTCATTTGACTCTTAGGCGAATTTCTTTGTCCCTAGAAAACATGGAATTATGACTCCTTTATATTATTATCTTATAAATTTCATGATGCGATTGCGACGAGTTTAAAATAGTTCATCACTTGCAGCAACATCCTTCGTACCATTTCTTTTAGGGGGTTTTCAGTCAGCATTTACCAAAGGAGTTCTCGTTTAAAATCTTAATATTTTCCTACATCAACTGAATCACAAAGTGTCTTCTTTTGATTATTTTTAAAGAATAGCTAGAAGAACTATGTAGCTAGTAGCAAAGTTTAAATATGTCTCTTTAACTTATATAATTCAGGTGAATTTTGCGTATTTGATTTTATCTAGGTTTTTGGATCTAGCTGCAACTAAATTTTTAAGATACCTAACATTAGGTAATCTCAGTTTTGAGGGCATTCAGTACGTACTTGTGAAAACTGGGATACCTTCACGAGAATTTAAAGAAAATAAGCCGAGGCCTGTATGTAATTTTGTTATTCATTTAATGAATCTTCGAAATAACCGGTTACGTAATATATTACCGAATGGAGTGAAGAACATCGTTAGAAAAAAAATTAACTCTGTGCGCACAAACAGCTTCACAAAATACCTGTATTAGAATTCCAGGTCTTTAAAATGCGCGCGCTCGAGAGAGAGAGAGAGAGAGAGAGAGAGAGAGAGAGAGAGAGAGAGTCCCACACATCATAAGCATGCCAGGCTGCTCGGGACTGTTTATACAAGCCATTCCTGCTGCTAATCATTAGTTGGAACGCAGGTAATGAAAATTATTCTTTATCGGAATAAAATGCAGTTAATGTATTGATTACTGTGAGACGTTAAAAAACAACTTTCTTATACTTTTATTATTATTTTTTTTTATCGAACCTCTTTTACAGTTTGCTTTCGTTAACTTCCTATCGGAATGCAGCCGCCCTGGGAAATTCTAATGAACGTTGTTTTCTTGTTTTCCATATTCATGTTTCGTGCATTCTCTCTCTTCTTCGTCTATTACAACGTCCTTATATACAAGTCCGCCGGTCACTTCTTCCATTCCCTCACTTCTTTCCTCCTCCTCCTCCTCCTCCTCCTCCTCCTCCTCTTCTTTATCCAGCTTCTCCTCCAACCCCCGCATTCTAACTTCCCCTATGCTCTCCTCTCCCTCAGGTGAGCTCCCCCCCACCGCCCCCTCCCCCTGGCCGGTCCCTGTGCCGTCCCCGGGGCTCTTGAAGAACGTTAAAACAAAAGAAACTCCGTGTTCCTATTGCTTCCAGATATTGAGCTATGAGCGAACCTCAACGACTATGTCAGAAATCCACGTAAGCTATGCAGATCTTTTCAGTGACTGTGCTGCATACGCCAATGTTATGCGGTGACATGCTCTTCTTCTTCTTCTTCTTCTTCTTCTTCTTCTTCTTCTTCTTCTTCTTCTTACCTGGGCAGAGGGGAAAAGGATGTGTGATGCGTATACGGCGAACGGTTCTGCGTCACTCCGGCGTCGTTTTTTTTTTATTATTGCTTGCATTTTTTAAGGTTAGCCGGCATGTTGATAATGAAGAATTCACGTTTAATGGCATATGACCTATTTTATTTATTTATTTATTTTTTTTTTTGGACAGACGTTGTTGGCTATACGGTATCTCTGCCGTACCCTTTCCCCTAACCCCTGGTCTTTTCCCTAACCCGTCTTCAGACTCCCCCGCCCCCGTTCTGGACACTCCCGCCCCCACATTCCCGTTCTCTTGTCATCCTTTCTTAATTTCTGCCTACCAACTCAACTCTCTCTCTCTCTCTCTCTCTCTCTCTCTCTCTCTCTCTCTCTTTTCTCTTACCCCTCCTTTTTCCTACCCCCAAACCACCCCCCAACTCCTCATCATCTTCATTCAGAAGCGGGTCACCGATTAAAGCATTTCTTTGCTTGGTAAGAATTAGAATTATATCTAGCGTTGAATTACAGGGTTTATTTTTCTTCCAAGCAGAGGCTCATTCCGAATGTTTTTTTTTCACAGATTTCTCCGCTAGAGAAACAGCGTTAATTTTGAGCAACTGGAAGAGTGAAAGCCGAAAAGAGTACTGGAAAGGAAACAGTAGAAGATCGATCCAGTCTGCGTCCATGGAAGCCTTTTCAACCTAATCTTTATCCTACTCTTTCTTTGAGGGAATCTTTGATCTCGATCAAGTGATGAGTTGGTGCTTTGAGGTAAAAATTAGGCTTCTAGCAGGTCTGTAGCCAAATGTAATCGTGCCCCTTTTTCAAATATGGAATACTTGAAGTTAGGAAATTCTTCACTGAACACTTTGAAAGGATTCTTGTATTGGAATTTCATTTTTTTAGTTTTCTGTAAAAGAAAGCTGTTGTGCCGGCTTTGTCTGTCCGTCCGCACTTTTTCTGTTCGCCTCAGATCTTAAAAACGACTGAGGCTAGAGGGCTGCAAATTGGCATGTTGATCATCCACCCTCCAGTCATAAAACATGCCAAATTACAGCCCTCTAGCCTCCTCAGTAGTTTTAATTTGATTTAAGGTTAAAGTTAGCCATAATTGTGTGGTTAAAGTTTCATGGGCCACGGCTCATACAGCATTATTCCGAGACCGAGACCACCGACAGATAGATCTATATTTGGTGGCCTTGATTATACTCTGTCCAGAAAACTCGATTGCTCCGAAGAAACCACGGCGCATTTTTTGTTTGTTGTTCTTACTTGCTCTAAGAGGATGAAAGATTGGACTGGTGAGAGTAATTGGTTTAAACATTAAATTTCGAACGAGACGCCGGCACATACAAACACCCTTGTATTACCCGGTGCCGTTTCCGATGAGATGGACAAATTTAATCACTGATAGGCACGAAATCGATATACGCAGCCCGGTCGGAAGTTTCGCAATTTCAACTTGGACTCGATTTTTGTGGTTGGTTCACTTATATTAGTATCCCCATCAACGGCATCCATCTCTTTTTCTCTTAGCGTTGCTTGGCCCTCTTCGGCGGAATTAAAAAACGGGTTTCTGTGAGCGCCATAGAATAGCGTAATTTCTCCCTGCTGTTCATCGAGTAATGCGACCGGGGAATGTTGGAAATTACAGACATAAGCTTTTGTAATTTCTTACAGATCAGTGTTTTGGAGACCGTGATTTCAAAAAAAGATGGTAAGTTCGGTGCATTTCTAGGGGTTCGCTGTACCAATGAAACTGAAGCCTTCACGAGATTTATGTTAACTGTGGAGACTTTGCAGAAGTAGGAGACGGTTTTTTTAAAAAAAAGATGGTAGGTTCGGTACATTTCTAGGAGTTCGCTGTACCAATGAAACTGAAGCCTTCACGAGATTCATATTAACTGTGGAGACTTTGCAGAAGTAGGAATAACAACCAAGAAACTACTACAGGCAATGGCGGCGACGGGGAGATTGACTTACTGTAAGCGAGAGTACCGATTCAGTTCGAACTGTTTTGAGTGATTAATGAATTTTGAATAAGTATACTAATCTTTTTTAGGCATAAACTTCGTTTGCCTCTGTAGTCTTTTTTTTTTTGGGGTTCATTTCAAGATTATGAAACCCACTCGCAGCAGGGTTCGCTGTTCTTCACAAGAAGATGATTGGGTTCGTTATTCTTTACATGGGAATAATCGGGTTCGCTATTCTAGACATGAACACTTCGGTACCAGACATTTGATCCCCTAGGGGCTAGTACTAAACACGGCGAAACAGTGTAGATGAATCACTGTTTCGCCGTGTTTAGTACCAGCCCTCATGTGGAATTGGAGTTCGAACCGGA
This sequence comes from Macrobrachium rosenbergii, assembly GCF_040412425.1. Lineage (NCBI taxonomy): Eukaryota > Metazoa > Arthropoda > Malacostraca > Decapoda > Palaemonidae > Macrobrachium > Macrobrachium rosenbergii. The sequence goes on along the minus strand of NC_089791.1, from coordinate 33,772,395 downwards.
AAGGGTTGGCCATTCTTTACGTGGGGATCATTGGGTTCGCTGTTCTTGACATATGGAGATTTTGGGTTCGCTGATTTTTACATGATCTTTTTTTTTCTTTTTACAGGAAATAATTATGTAGTAACTAGTGAATTATTAAAAACGAATCGTTTGTGCCCTTTTCTCAATCTAAGTAAAAAAAAAAAGTAATGAACTGGATGTTAACGGTAGGTCTGATGTATATTATTAATACTATTACCATTATGTTGTTATTACGGTAGCGTATCCATTAATGGCATGTACATGAATCTGAGACCTCCACGTAGCTAAGACCATAAAATTATTAGCATCGTGAAAGGTGGTTTCAGCGCAGGGCCTGGCTGCTCCCAGAGTATTCCATTATATATATTATTGCAAGGTATATATAGCAATAGTATGCGTCCTCTGCAGAAATTAAAAATCATTTGCAGATTGTTGCCAAGGGGAGAGGCTTCAGGGAACCACACTTCCTTCAGAAAAAAGTTTTCCCGGTTTTGCTTCCGCTGATCTTCCGTTGTTGCGGAGTCGAGGCCAACAGATCAATCAGTTTTGGAGTGAAAAATTGCGTCATACCAGCTTCCCGGCGTAGTAACAGCCATTTTCGTCGGAGAGGCCAAAGTGGACGCGAGTACCTCTGGTTATTTTTGGCTTAGAAATTTTGGTGTACTGCAGGTGAGCTGAGGCAACTTGAACATCTCTGGAGGAAAACTCAGTCTCATAGTTGATTTTGAGTACTTTAAAAATATTTCTTTATACATATAATTCCGTCTTAAGAGCGAGAGTAGAATTCCTTTTGCATTTGCCAGAAATGTTGGTAGAATCCGAGAGGGATGTTCTACCGAGAGAGAGAGAGAGAGAGAGAGAGGTAGGTTGGTGTGACATTGATTCTTGCCGTGTCGAAAGAACCCCGAAACCCCCGGTCTCTCTCTCTCTCTCTCTCTCTCTCTCTCTCTCTCTCTCTCTCTCAGACTCACGTGCAGGCTTCGACGTCCGCCGCTGGTTAGAGAAAACGGAGCAGGTAAAAGGAAGGCCTAAAATAATTCTAACGTTATCATTTTTTCTACATTTGAAAAGGTCAACGACGATTGAGGGGACGAGGATGGAAATTTATTCAGCATCGTAATTGAAGACGGAAAATAGAATTCATTTTCCTTCCAGTTTAAACTGAGAAAATAGGTACACTTCAATTTTTTTTCTATTTTCAGATGGTCGTATAATGTGACATTCTTACAAAGATGTTTAGTTTCTTACTTTCTTTCTTCACTGTAAGTTTAGCTTAATCCACCGTTCCTTGCCGTTCGTGTTGTCTCTGTCTAGAAGATGTAACGGTGTTAGCTAATTTCTGTTAACATTCATGCCGTGTAACCGTATACGTATTCATACGGAGCAAACAGAAGATGATGAACTTGAATCACAGGCTTTCGCGGAACGGAATTCCCGTATGGGAAAGATGACACGCGGAAATGTTAAAATATTTCGAGTGAGACAAATAATTTAAAAAAAAATCGATTTCTCTGAAAATAGACAAACACCGAGGATAAGTAAAGTTATAAGTAAATTCATAACTATGTATATCAGTCAACGACGAAAGACCCAAGGCAACTAAAAAATAGCCTATGATTACCCATGATGCTAAACAAATCGGCTTAGATATTCTAACTAGTTAAACGTAGAGGGCACTTTGCGCTGCAAAGTATGGACAAAGCAAGCCCAAATAATTTTCTTTTCTTTGAAGTGTTATGAAGTTTATAGAGCATCTTTCTTCAGAAATTCCAAAAAGGTATGTTTTCTCATGAAGTCAGGTACACATGGCTAACAGTTCAAGTTTCCTGAAATATTTTATAGCTAAATGAATATCGAGTAATTGAAATATTTTGTAGCAAAAATTTAGTTATCATATCATGCATAAGATTCCATTATTTACTTGAATATCGAGTAAAAAAATCATTTTTCCGGATGATTTTGGGAATTACATCACGTATGAATTTATGGATTCTGTTACAGCAAAGATGATGATGTGCTTACATGGTGCATAAATTCAACATGTTGCTTCCTGTGACTTATACTTGCAACCCGCTTCACTCCTTTTACTGTACCTCCATTCATATTATCTTTCTTCCGTCTTGCTATCCACCCTGTCCTATCAATTACTTCATAGTGCAACTGCTTTGAGGTTTTCCTCCTGTTAAACCTTTCAACCCTTTTACTGTCAATTTCCGTTTCAGCGCTGGATGACCTCGTTGGTCCCAGTGCTTGGCCTTTGGCCTAAACTCTCTCTATTCCATTCCATTCCATAACGACTCCTATCTTGCACTTACGAAGGAAATCGAGTTATTAAGTCGAGGGAATTGAAAGAATCTTTTCAGGTGTATCCTGACGCGCTTAATGAGATTATAACCTTGTAAGTGCTGGACCTCATTAAAATGCAGATAACTCGCATTACGCGTTCGGTACGTATATCATCCGCGATATTTTAAGATCCAGCTTGCCTGAAGCTCTCTCTTCCTCTCAGGAGTTAGGCAGGAACGATAAAGCAGTCGCTTGATACGGAGAATACTCAATTAGTTGTGTGTGTTTGTGTGTGAGTGCGCATTTAAGATAACTGATATACTCATGATGAAAGTAATGATTGAACGATGGTGTTCGCCGTCAGCGCATTTCATGCGGTGCACTGCAGGCATTGCTTTTAAGGTTCTTTGCAACGTGCCTTCGGCCCCTAGCTGCAACCCCTTTCGTTTCTTTTGCTGTACCTCCTTTCACATTCTCTTTCTTCCACCTTACTCTCCACCCTCTTCTGACAATTGATTCGTAGTGCAACTGCTTTGAGGTTTTCCTCCTGTTACACCTTTCAAACCTTTCACTGTCAATTTCTGTTTCAGCGGTTTTCCTTCTGTTACACCTTTCGAACCTTTTACTGTCAATTTCCGTTTCAGCGCTGAATGACCTCATAGGCCCCAGAGCTCGCTTTGGCCTTTGGCCTAAATTCTACATTCAGGGTTCAGTCCTATATCCGGAATGATGTTGCTTGAATGCGCAACGATTAACTATCTCGTATGAGACCGAGCCTTTGCGGAATGAAGAATTTGCGATAGACATCTTGCGAGGAGTGATAGCGGCGGCCCCGGACCAACAATTACACTCGCTAACGAGCAGAAGCTATTGTAAACTCATTCCCCGTTCTCCTTAAGTCGTTAACTGCCTTCGTTAATTAGCTCGCTCGAGATCATTTTTAAAAGCGACCTGGGACCTCTCGCTGGTTCCTGGGAACGAGTTACAGCCATTTGCGTCTCTCGCCAGACTCCCCGTCCGCTCTCCCTCCCCCACTCGCCTCCTTTGCGAGAATGCAGCGCTCCTATCTCCATCTTTTATCTCAAGGTTTTCTGAGAAACCCAACTGGTCGCTAAACAAGCAAGGAAGCAAGCAAGCGCAAGCTGGCTCGTTATTTCGCCCGTCCTTGTTTATAGGTATTTGTATGCTTTTTCAGTGTTTCAAAATTGCATTTTATGACAGAAATGTGCGCCACTTTTGCACGAGCTTGAGGTGGGTTATCTATTAGTAATTTGTGTTTCCATAATTTTTTATGTATATTGTATATATATATATATATATATATATATATATATATATATATATATATATATATATATATATGTGAATGTTTGTTTTTGTTTGTATGTTTGTGCGCTACAGAAATCCGAACCGCTTGACCGGTCTAGACAAAATTTGGCACGTGGCCATCATTTGACCCAGCTTAAATAATAGGGTAGGTTTCAAACCCTACTCCCTCCCCCTTCCCCTTCCCCCTTCCACTACCCCCATCCCTTTGTAACTTACATGGTAAATAAACTCTACGGGGTCACCGTACATCATTTCATGTACTCGAGACCATAGAAATATATTATTGAAAATGCTTTTCAGTCACCACAGTAAGACCTGGATAAAAGGGACAGATAGCACAGTAATATCTTGATGAAATGGACAGTCACCAGAGTGATATCTGTATAAAAGGGACGGTCACCACAGTAATATCTGGATAAAAGGGACACAGTAAAGTAATAACTGGATAAAAGGGACAGACAGCACAGTAATACCTGGTTAAGGGTGACAGTCACCAGAGCAATACCTGGATGAAAGGGACAGTCACTACAGTAACACCTGTATAAAAGGGACAGTCACCACAGTAATACCCGGATAAAGGGGACAGACAGCACAGCAATAACTGGATAAAAGGGACGACAGTCACCACAGTAATATCTGGATAAAGGGGGGTGGGTGAGTCATACATCTGATTTGTTCCAAGAAGAACTTTGTTCTTTTATCTCTTTATAACGTGATAGTTTATTCATCGCCCCTTGTCATTCGCAGGTCCCTTTACTTTCAGTATTTTACTCATTAGCTTTATAGTTCCAAAAGGTGTGAATTATGGCGGGTTTTCATTGTTCTCGCTGCTTCTCTCTTGAGCGGTACAGAATTTATTTTTTATTGGAATTTCCTTTACTTTCAGTATTTTATTCATTAACTTTATAATTCCAATAAGTGTGAGTTATGGCGGTTTTTCATTGGTCGTGCTGCTTCTCTCTTGAGCAGTATAGAATTTTTTTTTTTATTGGAATTCCCTCGTCCAGAACCAGTTCATATGTAAATGGTCTTCCTGTCCTTTATGACAAGTAAACACAATGCTAATGGGCATGTACTTTTATCTTGTCATTTATGACAGTAAGCAAGGTATCGGTGTTGGTGTAACCTGGTTAAATATAGAGGTCCTGTGTTATGACCTGCCTTGACATTTATATATTTGTTTCTGTGTTCTGTCACCAATTTATATATCTCTTCCCGTGTTCTGTACACCATTATTATATCTTGAAAGATGAACGTTGCCATTTCGTGGTTGTCAGACTTCGTGAACTGGCACCAATGTATTCCAAATGGAACAAAGACATTGTAAAGCTACTCATTCATATAATTTCCACTTCAGATTAAGTTTCAGATTTCATGCTATATTTGGCGCAATGGTTTTGATGACTTCAGAAATAAGACTGTTTATTTACATTGCTAAGCATGCATATTAAGAATCTGAGACAGTTTTTATTCTGTTTTTCCATTTGAAATTATTCCATATTGTAGACGGATCTGCTTTCAAATTAACAGCTGCCCAGACGCCCATATGACCCCGTTGCCATTTTTCGAGACGTTGCACGACTGGCTTTTTAATGACGAAAACTCAACCAGTTGGTGGGACGTTTCTTGTTCATTTTCTCATCTGATTTTTTTAAGGAGTTTTTGAGTCATTAAAGGACAACAGTGCAATGCAATGAGCTTCTTACATCTGAGATGAAAGTGCAAAGCCTATTCTTAGCTGGAGTGAATATTCTGCTTGTGTGATCGTTCGAAACCCCCGTCACAGACTTCCACTGCGAGAAACGGGATACTGCCTTGAAACTTTAGAACGGTTGCAAAGTGCTAGTTAATGAGCGCCAAATTAATTTGATAAAAATTAAAAAAAAAAAAAGGTGAAGAGAGAGCTATCGCATTTCACTCAGCACAAGGCAAAGGCGTGGTCATTGCAAGCCATATATTTCCTTTCCCACCTACCCCCAAACACCGCCACCCCCGCCCCCCGCCCCCCGCCCCCCTTACACAAAATTTGTAGTTACTCGTTTATCATCCTCTCTGTCTCCTTACGCCTTCACCTCCTGTCCCATGGAACTGGCGGCCGATAGAGTTCACAGGTTGAGGATGGGAGTACATATATATATATATATATATATATATATATATATATATATATATATATATATATATATATATATATATATATTTCTTTTTTTTTTTTTTTTTTTTTTTTTTTTTTAAGCTAAAGTTAAGTATACCTTAGTTTTACCAGACCACTGAGCTGATTAACAGCTCTTCTAGGGCTGGCCCGAAGGATTAGACTTATTTTTACGTGGCTAAGAACCAATTGGTTACTTGATAGGTAAGATAGGAATAGTTTAGAAAGTTAAGTATTCGTAAGAGTACTGTCAAGCGTGGTTTGGCCATAATTTTATTTAGATAAAAAGGTACAATTTTTCTTACTATGGCCTTCATATTAACATTACAAAAATGATTTTGCACTATATTAACACGGTGAATTGTACAGATTATATATTTTACAATTTATTTCTTAATAGTATAATTCTATTCAGATAAAGTTGCAATTTTTCTTATTTTAACCTTAATATTAACTGTTACAATAATGATTTCTTAGTAGTATAATGGTTGAGGTTCATCACAAGATATTTTGGATGTCTACATTGGTGAGGGAGGGGTATTAGACAGTTTTGCCTGGGCTGTTTCCTTCCCTCACCCCCGTCCCCACTCCTATTCAAAGTCCTCGTTATCAGGCAGTTAGTCCAGTGTTAAAACAAGGAATAACGATCCATCAACGTTTTACGCAGTCGCCGGATGTCGGAGGTAAGGCAGTCGGCTTTTATTTGCGAATGAAAGTATTTATTCATGTCGTCGTTGGTCTGGAGTTTATTAGAGACATTACTTCCTCGAAGAGCAACCTATATTTTGGCCGTATATCCTACTCATGAGTGATTTAAGGACCCATTAATCCCCGTCGGTCTCATTTAATGACGTTCTATGATTACAACGATGCGTTCGTGCGTTTGTTGTTCCGTCAAGTCTCCCCACCCCCTTAGTCTTTCTCCCCAACCCCCTTTGTCTTTCTCCCTCACACCCAAATCTTTCTTCCCTCCCACTCTGAGATTTTTTTTAAATGCCTCTTTGGGGTCGTTATGCCCGGACCAATTCATCTCCCCTTTTTTCTCCCATCTGTCAGCGCTTCTTCCTAGGAATATAGATGCATGCCACATGCCAACGCCCAAAGAGATCTCAGAGATGGGAAAGGTGAAGGGCAGATGTGGGTGGCGGTCTCGCCGTCGGTATTCTTAGGATCGTAAAAGCGGTGGTTAGTTCACATGCTTCCATTCACGCCCACGGTGTTGAGGAAGAATTAAATAAATGTTTCCTTCGGCAGATTTTTGTACGCTTAACGTAAAGGTCGCTGAACTAAATTTCCTAATTGTTTTCTTTTGTTTGGCATAGGATTTTCTTTGAGTGAATGTTTCAGCTTCTAAATTCTTTTGAGCTGGCTCGACAGATGGTTCAGGAAATTGGTCACACGTGAAGATCACAAATATGGGAAGTACTGTTATTGATACATTGTCATTTTTAATACCTCCAGATTATACATACACACATAAACACAGTATATATATGTGTGTGTATGTATGTATGTATGTATGTATGTATGTGATATGTGTGTGTTATTAGTTTTTCAGATATTATGCATAAATAAATTATAGTTCAACCATACCCCCTTTTTTGGGGAGAAAAAAAGATGGATTATTTTAAAGCTGATCAGGCGAAAAACGCCATTTTCAAAAGTGGGGGATAAGAGGACTTTCTCATGCCGGACGCCTGAAATCTTCTAAAAATATGTCCTGTTGCGCAGGGTAAGTCTTTATTCTCGGTAAGAGCTCTTAAAAAAAAAAGTCAGTAACGTGTTATGCTAAAGTTACTGGTCTTTGTTTTCCGGGAAGAACTCTCTTTGCGGCGAGGGAGAGTATCGGTTAGAATTTAAGGACCAGACTTTGCAAGCAATTTTCGTAGGCCGTTTCCACATCGGTATCACCAGAAAGCGAAAGTCAATAAACAGAAATATAGAAATCTGAGGTATTTAATTATTAAAAAAAAAGTTTATTATAACGTTATGTCTAGGTGCCAAAACCGGAATTAAAGATTATTAGTTTGTTTTATGGAGAGGATTTGTGAATATGTGAACTAAAATCATAGGGAATCAAATCAGTATCTGTGTTTTATGAAGAGGATTTGTGAATATGTGAACTAAAATCATATTTCATAGGCAATCCTGCCCTCAATTGGAAGACTACAGTATCTGCAGAAATACAAAACTGAGAAAAATGGTAGATACTGCAGTTTTCCCTTGCCTTACTACTGATTTTGCAGATACTGCAAATGGGACCCCCTAAATGCTCGTGGAAAGCATTGAACAATCATTCGGAAACTGCAGTAACTTGTGTATTAGTGTTTCACGAGCCCAGTAGGTGGCATATCTCAATTTCGAAAATTTTGCAGACACTGCAGTTTTCCATTTCAGAGCAGAATTCATTGATAAAGTTAATTTATTTTTTCTGGTTGACGTGAGATAATTTCTGAAAAAAAAAAGGGTGGGGGATTATGAACCATTTGGTGTATTGAGCTGTAACTCAAATTTTCCTTCTGCCTGGTAGCTCACGTGATTATTCTGGTGAAGTTTGCCTAATGAATTAAAGTGATTCACTGTTTTATGATGGCCGCAAAGCCTTATTTTTATTGGCTAGATGGCGCTGCTGTCCAGCCTTGCCTTTTGTGCAAACAGTATCATGAAAGCTCTCCCCACTATATCTTATTTTGTGGAGCTTCGTTATCTAAGGCAACTTTTTGTCTTCATTATTTCTTAAGGGCTGTGTTGGGCGTCGACGCAAGTCTCTGCCATTTAGTTCATTGTTGACAGTCTCGATTTTTTTTTTCTTTTCCTGTCTCGTATAAACTATGAGGCTCACTGGGACGAGGATGTTACTCTAAAAGATTAGGCAGACGTTACGTTTATTGAAGTCACCACCTCCCTTCATCTGTGAAGCTTTCATTCTCAATAACATTTTAGTTGTGAAATTTCTTTCATGGCGAGACGTAAGAACATGTTAACTTTTTTTTTTTTTATTCCTTCCTAGGTATATTTTATTATATGCGCCTGAGATGGAATTGAGCTTTCAGAGAAGTCTAGAATTTAGAGTCTGGTATCATTTTACTTTTTTAAAAACTGCGTTTCGTTAGGATATTGGTTTATTTTTTTTTTAATAGAGTCTTTATTATACTCTCATGTCGGTTATATTCCTGTAGCATTGATCTCATGTATCCCTTGAAATATCACGCGAATATGTGTATTTTCTGGTATCATTTTACTTTTTTAAAAATTGCGTTTCTTTAAAATATTGTTTTATCTTTTTTTTTAATGAAGTCTTTATTATATTTTCATGCCAGTTACTTTCCTGTAGCATTGTTCCTCTTGTGTCCCTTGAAATATCACGCGAATATATTTGTCTATGGACGTAATACTTTCCAAGATGGAATGCTTCAGTCTCTCATCACTTCATCTTGGCTTTCATTCCCTCGTCTTGTTGGTACTACCTCCTTCCCCGGCCATACTTCTTCCCCCCCCTCCCCTCCTCCCTGTCTCCTGATAGCCCCGCTTCTCATATTTCCATGGACTATCAGGTTTCTCTTGCCTGGTGGTGGTGTCGATGGGAAGTTGGAGGTCGTCAGCCGGGGTGTCACATGAAACCATCAGCGCCACCTCTTCAGCTACTCTCTCTCTCTCTCTCTCTCTCTCTCTCTCTCTCTCTCTCTCTCTCTCTCTCTCTCATTACGAGAGGCAATTCTGGTTATTGTTAAGAGAGGGGCAATAGGACGGAGATCCCAGTAGTACCGTCGCCTAGCAGCCCAAGTCTGAAGGAAGAGAGAAAATGAATGGAAAAAGGAAGAAAATTTTGAGCATAACTTTGAAGGAAGAACTCGATCAGGCTCTTGAAAGGAAGTTTGCAGTACACATAGAAAAGAGACGGGAAGAAATTCCATTGCCTAGCTGTGGATTAAAAGAAACGTTCGCTGAAATGGGTATAATCTCCAGAGAACGAAATGGTGGCATGGATGCTATTATGGGGTTATCTGGGAGCAGAGAAGCGTTTCGGCATGATGACAGTCAGAATAATATCAGTAAGAGATGTTTGATTGATTCATTATAGCTACTAAAACTGGCGTCACAACACCTACCGTAGGTTATTGACGCCGTAATAAATTAAAAAAGGAAACTAGAAAATAAATAAATAAGTAACTTGAAAAGTGGTTTCATATGAAAAATATCTAAACATAAATAAAATTAGTATATATATATATATATATATATATATATATATATATATATATATATATATATGTGTGTGTGTGTGTGTGTGTGTGTGTGTGTGTGTGTGTGCGCGTGTGTGTGTGTACTGTATAATCATATCTGTTCACTTATATATCTGCTCCTTTATACTGCATATGTGTACAATTTAAAATTTATTGAGGAGGCCCCCTCCGTAACAAAGATGCGCAATTGTTCCATATTACAATCCTCACCGAGAATAGTAGCAAGGATACAATGTCCTTCCCTGTCGCGTCCCCAGAACAGAATAAAAAGATAAAGCAAATCCATATATACACGTTGCATCGAAGAGAAGAAGGAATGAGCTAATTGAGAGGTGAGAGCTAGATTACCAGCTAGCGACTCAGTTGTATCAGGTAGGGAACCAAAAGTGAACAACACAAAGGAAGTGTGTGAATTTATTCGTTGTCAAACGTAACAGAAGAATTTAATTGGAAAGTAGGCTTAGATATAAACTGTATCCTTAATGCGATGAACATGATATAATGAAAGGGATCAGTAATGTCTGATATCTGAAGGGAAGTTTGAATTTAAAAAATGGATGGAAGGGGAAGATAAGAGTTACAGAGGGTTGGCTCAGTGTCAAAAGCATGTTCAAGAGAGGATGTAATCACAAGATTATAGAAGAAAGTAAGGTAAAAGGAGGGTAGACGGGTGAAAATCAAGAAACACTGCAAAACACTGCGAGAGGTAGCTGAATTTAGACTACAGATATGTGTACGCACGAACTGAAATAAAATTATTGCTTTTTTAATTAGCATGAGTGGACCTCTGTGTCTTCTGCCCAGGTTCGAGGACCTAGTCCAAAATATGAGGATATCAAGTAGTTTAGCATAGTTGTATGTTGTCCATGTTTACTCAGATGTTATGAATGTGATGAGTATGAATTTTAGACGACTTATGTATGTGTGGTTTAATGCGCGTCACTCTAGTCCTGAGTTCTTGTCTTCCGTGGTTCGAGCCCACGAGACGACGAACTTGTTATCAACCAGAAAAATTCCCCTTTGGGTAACGTATAAGAAAATTTATTATTTCGGAGGTAGAGCGAATTGGATATTAAAGAACGTTTGTAGCTTAATGCATATATATATATATATATATATATATATATATATATATATATATATATATATATATATATATATATATATATATATATATATATATATATATATATATATATATATATATATATATATATATATATATATATATATATATATATATATATATATATATATATATATATATATATATATGTATGTATATATATATATATATATATATATATATATATATATATATATATATATATATATATATGTTTGTGTATGTAGATATATGTGTGTATATATAAAACAAGCTAAACGAAATTAGCAATATGTCTTATTGCTAACATTTATATCTTTTTTTTTTTGAGATACTGTCTAAAAATGTCGCATATTTTATATGCCTTTTACTGTTACAGAATTAATTTAAAGACTCAAGTTCCTCTTGATTTCATATTCTTGACGTTTTTTAAGGGATACAATTACTCACTGATTAATAGCCATTTCGGTCTCCCTGTAAGCACACTAATCTTCATTTGACTAGCAATCTCCCATTCGGGGCTTGTGAGACACGAATATCCCTCCAAGATTTTCCTTAATTCACGTAAGATGAATTTCCTTTGACCTCTCCCTTAATGAGAAATCTGGTCTTTTCCAGTCCTCCTTTGCCGAAATTCTCCATCTTCATTTATGGATTTCTGCTCTCCAGAATTCCAGCAGTCTAGCGTCCATTAACACTAACCCTTCCCGGAATATTCTCTCCTCACGCCTAATGTATCAAAGGAATGCTCACATGCCTGCGTCGCCATCTGTTGCACTTGGTATTCAATCGAAACAAGGTTCTTTCCCTTCGTCTCAAAGGGATTGGCAGGAAATCTACCCGATTGCTGAGGAAATAGACGCGCGAGAATGTTATGTCTACCTGTCGAAAAGCTCATGTGGTAATCTCATAAAAAATCACGGCCTAGACACCAAAGGAAGCCGACTTATTGACGATTTAGGGCGAAATGTTCCAACGGCTGCCTGGGATGAGACGGAGAGTCATCTCAAATGTAACATTAAGTGGCTGTGGCTGGATCAAAGCCCGCCACGTTTTAGATCCTCTAGTTTTCCAGTTTGGAGTCACTCGCTGGAACGAAGCCCATTGGGAATTTGAGGAGCGTATTCATTGAAGTGGTTTGGGACATATCCTACTTGGCTCCTGTATCCGCCTTTCAGCACCCTCTGGCAGCCACCCCCTGTACCGTCGTGGCCCCCCACAGACTTTCTCTCAGAGTAGTGCATGATCAAGTTCCTCGTTGGACGGGTCCGGCCGGCCAACGAAGAATTAGGAGGAATTTATTTCTGGTGATAGAAATTCATTTCTCGTTATAATGTGGTTCGGATTCCGCAATAAGCTGTAGGTCCCGTTGCTAGGTAACCAATTTGGTTCTTAGCCGCGTAAAACAAGTCTAATCCTTCAGGCCAGCCCTAGGAGAGCTGTTGATCAGCTCAGTGGTCTGGATTAAACAAGGTATAATAACTTTTAGTGCATGATCAGCATCGCAGATACACTTGCATGCACTCTCTCTCTCTCTCTCTCTACACATATGTATATATAAATTTCTGACTCGCATCAGGATCGAACCCAGGTCTTTCAAATGAAAGACCAGAGCGCTGCCGACCAGGCCACACCAGTTGGGGAAAACACGCTGGTATGAAAGCAGTTAGCCTGCCCAGGTTATTCCTTGGGTACAGTTGCACCAGGTTCCAACTTCTTTTATGACTCGTGTGGCCTGGTTGCCCTAATCTTCATTTGAAAGACCTGTTTCGATCCTGATGTGAAGTCAGAAATTTATTTCTGTCCCACGTACTTGTGTTGATAAATCTAATATATATATATATATATATATATATATATATATATATATATATATATATATATATATATATATATAATATAATACAGCTGTACGCAGGTTCAACCTCTTTTATGACTTGTGGCCTGGTTGGCAGCGCCCTGGTCTTACATTTGAAAGACCTTGGTTGATCCTGATGTGAATCAGAAATTTATTTCTTGTACCACACGTAACTGTGTGTTGATAATTCTAATTATATATATATATATATATATATATATGTATATATATATATGTATATATATAATACAGCTGTACGCAGGTTCCAACCTCTTTTATGGCTTGTGGCCTGGTTGGCAGCGCCCTGTTCTTTCATTTTGAAAGACCTAGGTTCGATCCTGATGAGTCAGAATTTATTTCTGTACCACACAATAATTGTGTTGATAATTTAATTATATATATATATATATATATATATATATATATATATATATAATACAGCTGTACTCAGGTTCCAACTTCTTTTTATGACTTGTGTGGCCTGGTTGGCACTCTGGTCTTTACATTTGAAAGACCTGGGTTCGATCCTGATGTGAGTCAGAAATTTATTTCTGTACCACACGCGTAACTGTGTGTTGATAATTCTAATTATATATATATATATATATATATATATATATATATATATCTACAGCTGTACTCAGGTTCCAACTTCTTTTATGACTTGTGGCCTGGTTGGCAGCGCCCTGGTCTTCATTTGAAGACCTGGGTTCGATCGTGATGAGTCAGAATTTGTTTTCCGTCCCACGTAATTGTGTGTTGATATTTCTAATATATATATATATATATATATATATATATATATATATATATATATATATATATATATTCCGGATACGTTTGCGGGTATGTAGGGTCGTGGATAATAAGTACTTTCTGTAGTATTTGGCCAAAATTCGCCTGGCATATCCAAGGAGTGGTTCTTAGTGGTTCTCGTTCGCTTCCTCCGAGGTTGCTTCTTCCCCCTTTCTGGCCCATAATCCATCTTGTGTTTTTATCTGCTCTTGTCATATTATCACCTGTATCAACATTATGGTGTCACCGCAGAGCCGCCTTGGCCCCATGTGTTCCGTATTAACGCCTCCCCTTTGGCATAAAAAAAAAAGTCTAGTCCCCCCCCATTTCAGCCATCTACGCTTCACGATCTGCTCTCTCTCTCTCTCTCTCTCTCTCTCTCTCTCTCTCTCTATGTTCAAAAATGCATCTCTCTCTCTCTCTGTATGTGTGTGTGTGTTCGAAAATGTATGTGTTTGTCTCTCTCTCGGATCGTGAATGGCTCTGTGTCTGTGTGTGTGTGTTTAAAAATGTATGTTTGTCTCTCTGTGATCGTAAATGGGTCTCTCTCTCTCTCTCTCTCTCTCTCTCTCTCTCTCTCTCTCTCTCTCTATGTTCAAAAATGCATCTCTCTCTCTCTCTCTCTCTCTCTCTCTCTCTCTCTCTCTCTCTCTCTGTTCAAAAATGTCTCTCTCTGATCGTAAATAGGTCTCTCTCTCTCTCTCTCTCTCTCTCTCTCTCTCTCTCTCTTTGTGCTGAAAAATGTATGTGTGTTTCTGTGTGTGTGTGTGTGTGCGTGAGTGTTAAAAAAAATCCAAAAATGTATGTGTGTTTCTCTCTCTCTCTCTCTCTCTCTCTCTCTCTCTCTCTCTCTCTCTCTCTCTTCGTAAATGCGTATCCTGTTCTAAACCCACTTACTTCCCACTATAGGAAGTGCCAGCGTAAAATGACCTGTAGTGTATCACGTCATCCCCTTTTTTCTCTTCAATGTGGTAGGCTATTTTCCTTGTCTGTTTTTCTTTTTTTTGTGTGTGTGTGTTTTGTTTATGTCTCCCAAGCTGTTCATTAGTGGTGATATTAAAAAATGAAAGAGAATGTTAAATGTCTCCCTAGTTGTCATTATCTAAATTATTGAAGGCGATTGCAGATGCGTGTTTAATGAACGATCTGGATTAAAGTTTTAAGGTTATTTGCCTAATCATTTTAGATTTTGGATTTGATATATATTCTTTATTAAGCTCTGACCTTTTCCCTCTCACATTGACATTTTATCCCGATAATAATAATAATAACAATAATAATAATAATAATACCTCATAGGGGGGCAATGCTGTCAGTGCAGCTCATGCGGTGCACTGTAGGCATCACTTAAGGTTCTTTGCAGCGTCTCTTTCGGCCCCTAGCTGCAGCCCCTTTCATTCCTTTTACTGTACCTCCTTTCGTATACTCTTTCTTCCATCTTACTTTCCATCCTCTCCTAACAGTTGATTCATAGTGCAACTGTTTTCAGGTTTTCCTCCTGTTACAACTTTCCCACCTTTTACTGTCAGTTTACGTTTCAGCGCTGAATGACCTCATAGGTCCCAGTGCTTTACCTTTGGCCTGAATTCTGTATTCAGTTCAATTCAGTTCAACACCAATAATAATAATAATAATAATAATATACATTGTGCTTTGCTTTGGCCTGCATTCTACTGTGTATTTTCAGTTCAATAAATAATAATAATAATAATAATAATAATAATAATAATAATAATAATAATAACACATAATAATAATAATAATAATGTACATTCTGACACGCGACTGGTATTATAATCAGCTTACCTGTCCTTGCATATACTTACACCTCAAATTCCGCTTAGATTTGTAGCTGTGAAACATTCACGGCATGAAAATAAATAGCATAAAACTAAAAAGTAAGGACACCAAACCCAGGGGCTGTTGATGATTTCCCCTGGGAAAATGTAGAAGAAAAATATAGAAAGACAACAAGCCGCTTCCGTACCTGCTGTTCACGACATCAGGGACGAAAAAAAAAATAATAATCCTCCAAAAATCTTTTGGTCTCGAATACTTGCACAGTTTTTTTTTTTTTTTTTTTTTATCAGAGGAGGATGTTCTTGTAAATATCATGGTTACGTCAGGCCTCTGTCATGCATTTAAGTTGTCAATATAAAAGGTTATTTATTTTTTTATATTTAAAAAATAAATTTTTTGGGCTTTCGCTTTGTAGAATGCTCCAGTCACCGGGGATATGTTCTTTCAATATAAAAGTTTATTTATTTTTTTACATTTAAAAAAAAAATTGGGGGGTTTCCGTTTTGTAGAATGCTCCAATCACACGGGATATGTTCTTCAATATAAAAGTTTACTTAATTTTTTATATTTAGAAATGAAATTTTTTGGTTTTCGTTTTGTAGAATGCTCCAGTCACAGGGGATATGTTCTTCATTATAAAAGTTTACTTATTTTTTTTATATTTAAAAAATAAATTTTTTGGGTTTTCGTTTTGTAGAATACTCCAGTCACAGGGGATATGTTCTTCACAAATTCTTCTGTCCGGAATCTCTGTTCTTATTTCTTATCAGAATGTGTGTGTGTGTGTGTGTGTGTGTGTGAGAGAGAGAGAGAGAGAGAGAGAGAGAGAGAGAGAGAGAGTAAAGGTTCTCGACTTGCAATCAATTTTTTAATTTTTTTTATTAGGTGAGCTCTCTCTTAAAGCAGTTGGCCCATAAGGCAACGCTCGTTTTTCTGAACTGCTGGAAAAATTCTTTCCATCAAGAAGCACAGGAATCGAGCTGTGTCCATCTCGCATATTCAAGTTAGACGTGGCATGCTCTGCTTTGAAGGGTTTGAAGGCATCAGCCAGCGAGACCACTCCAACCGCCGGCGCCCATTTTTTCCTTTCCGAACATGCATATGCACTCGATAACAATGCAGGTTAATCAGAAAGTATGCGTATAATAATTAAGAAGAGCTCCTTGTGAGTTGTTGTCGCAAATGGATGCTATCTCCCCTTCCTCCACAAGAAGCAGAGATAAGATTTACGATCTGACCAGCCAGTGGACATAATGTCATGGGTGGAAGTGGCGCCCGTGAGGGGAAATCTGAATATTGCAGTGGGTGGCCTCAGTTGCATAGTCCGGCGGATGACAGTCGCCTGGTGGTTAACGAAGGGGGTGAGAGGGGGGAGGGGTTTTAGGGGGAGAGACCGAGGGGCCATCAACACGGCAGGTGGTGCCCGCTTTATTGTTCGGCCAGTTAGTGTAACAGTCTTCGGCGTCCGGAGACCTCTACTTAGCTGCATCAAAAACGGCTCAGATTGTCTTTGCAAGTACGGGATATGCGTAGATTATATTCCTTGTCATTTCCTTCTTCTGTCGCTAAGCGTCGTCTCTCTCTCTCTCTCTCTCTCTCTCTCTCTCTCTCTCTCTCTCTCTCTCTCTCTCTCACACACACAAGTAATGCACTTTTGATATCAAGTGGAATGCATCTGCATATTATTATATTTTGAAGACATCTCTCTCTCTCTCTCTCTCTCTCTCTCTCTCTCTCTCTCTCTCTCTCTCTCTCTCTCTCTCTCTCACAGACAAGTAATGCACTTTTGATATTAAGTGGAATGCATCTGCATATTATTATATTTTTAGAAACTCTCTCTCTCTCTCTCTCTCTCTCTCTCTCTCTCTCTCTCTCTCTCTCTCTCTCACACACACACACAAGTAATGCACTTACTTTTGATATTAAGTGGAATGCATCTGCATGTTATTATATTTTTAGAGACAGCATCCGTCATGAGAAAAAGCCAGCCCTTGAAGGTAACATTACTATTACTTGTTATTTTCAGGTATAGTCGACATAAATATGCCTTGCATCGCCTCCGCCGCAGACACAGACAAAAAGGCAAAAACGAGAAATCGGGAAACGGGCAATGAGAAGGATGAAAGATAAGATCGTTTGAGAACCGCTGGACAGAGCGATGTTTGATAATTATCGTCCCGGGATTGGCATCAGCGTCGAGGCTTTTCTCGAATGTCGGGGATTAAGGCAGTGTTTTGTGTTCTGAGCCGAGGGCCCCATAAAAAGTCGTCCCATAAATTAATGCAGATAGATTATGCGTGTGTATTACAAAACTATTGTTCTAAGCAGCAACCCGAGGTTTCGATCCCGGGAGTAGCGGTTGATAATACCTATGATCGTTTTAAGAGGGTTTAGTTGTACCCCATAAAGTAGAATGATAACTAAGCGTCAGGTGGGGGAATCCATCCCAAGGCCCAGACTACTCCTACTACACCTCGGATTACTAACAAACCCCAAACGACACCCCCCCCCCTCCTCCTCGCAGTTTTTTTTTTTTCTATCTTCTAATCCCTTTCCTCTCCATCTCCTCATTGCTGCTGCTACTGGATTATGACCGAATGATTGGGTGTTGTTTAAGTCGTTTACAACTTACTTCGCTTGTTCAGATAATGGGGAGTTTTGGTCAAGTTTAAGATGACCGTCAGAAGTTCCAGACGCTTTTGCTGGGTCGATTTAAAATGATTCTCCCGGTGATGACATTTTGAAGTTTTTATGTTTGGCACCCGGCCCCAATTTCCTTGCGTTTTGTCTTCCTATTATTGTATACTTTGTATCCCCACCTTTCCTTGCGTTTTGCCCTCCAATTACTGTATACTTTATATCACCCCATTTCCTCGCGATTTTTCTTCCAATTTTATTGTATGCTTTATATCCCCTTTGCGTTTTATCTTCCAGTTATTTTATACTTATATCACCCCTATTTTCTCATGTTTTGTCTTCCAATTTTATTGTATGCTTTATATCCCCCCCTCCTTGCGTTTTATCTTCCAGTTATTGTATACTTTATATCACCCCTATTTTCTCGCGTTTTGTCTTCCAATTTTATTGTATGCTTTATATCCCCTTGCGTTTTATCTTCCAGTTATTGTATACTCGCATATTCCCCCTACTCTCCTTGCGTTTTGTCTTCCAATAATTGTACTTTATATTCCCCTCCCCTTTCCTTGCGTCTTTCAATTATTGTGTACTTTATATTCCCCGCTTTCCCTTGCGTTTTGTCTTCTAATTATTGTATACTTTATATCCCCTAACTTGCGTTTTGTCTTCCAAATATTGTATACTGTATATTCCTCCTGCCCCCTACTTTCCCTTGTATTTTGTCTTCCAATTATTGTATACTTTATATTTCTCCCCCCTACTTTCCTTGCGTTTTATCTTCCAATTATTGTATACTTTATATTTCTCCCCCCAGCTTTCCTTGCGTTTTGTCTTCCAATTATTGTATACTTTATATTCCCACCCACTTTCCTTGCGTTTTGTCTTCCAATTATTGTATACTTTATATTCCCACCCCCTTTCCTTGCATTTTGTCTTCCAATTATTGTATACTTTACATTCCCACCCCCTTTCCTTGCATTTTGTCATCCAATTATTTTATACTTTATATTCTCCTCCTCCCCCCCCTTCCCGTTCCTTGCGTTTTTTCTTCCAATTATTGTGTACTTTATATCCCCCTTTCCTTGCGTTTTGTCTGCCAATTATTTTATACTTCCATTCCATTCCCCTTTTTTCTGCCATCGTGTAATTCATTGCTTCTGGTGCATTCTTCAACGTTTAGAGGAATAATATTTTTTTTAAATGCTCAGGGATATAGTTATTAATATCGAGCCGCAGTGAATGATAATACGCTTAACTAAACGACCTCTCTTATTTGAAATTGAAAACTTCATCTGTTTAAATTAAATTTTCTGAAACGTATTTTTCCCACTTTGATGTGTTCTTTATTTACGAGGGGTTGTCAGTAAGTGAATCAGGAGATTTGCAGGTAATATATATAAACTGGACGTCTCTTTACCCCGGGCATTATCCACACTTAGGCCATTATTATATCAGAATATATTACTTGGTATTCCTATAATCCACCTAGACCATAAACTCCGACTATTAATGCTCCTAGCGAGATAGTGGATCTTTTCGTTGATACCCACTGAATATCCTCAGTTAATGAATTTCAGGCTGTTCCCCCCTTCCCATCACACCACACCTCTCTCTCTCTCTCTCTCTCTCTCTCTCTCTCTCTCTCTCTCTCTCTCTCTCTCTCTCTCTCTCTCTCTTTTACACACATCTTTTCCGAATAAAACTATTCAGAATTCTTCTATGGAAGACTGGGCAAAATACTGTCACAGAAATCATTTTTTCCCCGCTACTGCTCTGCGAAAAATATGGTAATAAAACAGCGAGGCAGTTTTCTTCTTACAAAAATTTCTTTTCGGAAACGTATAAATACGGGAACTGGGCGTTTCTCTTGCGATACCTCCCTGGCATCAACCAGAGGAAGGGATACGATGCAGTTCACTTCAAGAAGAGTAGCTAGATTAGCACGCCGGGTTCATTTTCTGTCTCGGTAAGTGGAGGAGTATTTGCCATATAGCATCGCCTCTTTGAGTTGATTGCAGGGTGTGCAGATTGCTATTGCAGTTTTTTTTTTTGTCGTAAGAGGCTTGCCAGTGTCGTCTTAGTGGTTCTGGTTTCTTGATGTTTGCCCTTGCTTCTCTTCAGCTGTCGGTGGTCAGTTTTCTTGATTACCCTTGCTTCTATCTGGCTGTCAGTGGTCAGTTTTCTTGATGTTTACCCTTGCTTCTATCCGGCTGTCAGTGGTCAGTTTTCTTGACGTTTGCCCTTGCTTCTCTTGGGCTGTCAGTGGTCAGTTTTCTTGACGTTTACCCTTGCTTCTCTTGGGCTGTCAGTGGTCAGTTTTCTTGATTACCCTTGCTTCTATCTGGCTGTCAGTGGTCAGTTTTCTTGATGTTTACCCTTGCTTCTATCCGGCTGTCAGTGGTCAGTTTTCTTGACGTTTGCCCTTGCTTCCTTTGGCTGTCAGTGGTCAGTTTTTCTTGATGTTTACCCTTGCTTCTCTTGGGCTGTCAGTGGTCAGTTTTCTTGATGTTTACCCTTGCTTCTATCCGGCTGTCAGTAGTCAGTTTTCTTGACGTTTACCCTTGCTTCTCTTGGGCTGTCAGTGGTCAGTTTTCTTGATGTTTACCCTTGCTTCTCTTGGGCTGTCAGTGGTCAGTTTTCTTGATGTTTACCCTTGCTTCTATCCGGCTGTCAGTGGTCAGTTTTCTTGACGTTTGCCCTTGCTTCTCTTGGGCTGTCAGTGGTCAATTTTTTCTTGATTACCCTTTTTTCTATCGGCTGTCAGTGGTCAGTTTTCTTGATGTTTACCCTTGCTTCTATCCGGCTGTCAGTGGTCAGTTTTCTTGACGTTTGCCCTTGCTTCTCTTGGGCTGTCAGTGGTCAGTTTTCTTGATGTTTACCCTTGCTTTCTCTTGGGCTGTCAGTGGTCAGTTTTCTTGATGTTTACCCTTGCTTCTATCTGGCTGTCAGTGGTCAGTTTTCTTGACGTTTACCCCTGCTTCTCTTCGGCTGTCAGTGTTCAGTTTTCTTACCCATTGTGATTAAAAACTTTTATTTTGGTTTCTTTTTTGTTCGTATCATTTTTCCACTCATCTCATGGGTAATTCACTTTTATAGGTTTTCATGGTTATGTGACTTTTTTCTTTTTGTTGCATCGCCTCCCTAGTTTTCAGAGACTCAAATCAATCAGTCTTTTGGAGTTTCATGTACTGGATACTTTGGCTTAACCCGTGGAGGAAGTGTTAACATTATACTTTATCTGATAATTCGTCGGGTGTATGAACAATCTGCTATTTACTTTTTACTGTCAAATTGATGATTTTTCTATATATATATATATATATATATATATATATATATATATATATATATATATATATATATATATATATATATATATATATAAATGCGTGTACATGTACGTACGTGGGTACATTAACCGTAATGCCAGGAGGGCACTTAGTAGATTGGGCATTGACCAAGGTCGGTTGTGGCCTGCCCTTGTTCCAAGCTTGGTAATTACACAGTTACCATGATTTAATGTCTGGCAAACAACTACCTTCTCTGTTGTTGATCACTCGACCCCTGACTGACTATCCGCCTCTCTCTCTCTCTCTCTCTCTCTCTCTCTCTCTCTCTCTCTCTCTCTCTCTCTCTCTCTTGCAGTTCTCCGAATGGGATGGATGTTGCAGGTATCTCCTGGTACCAGATGGTTTGCCACTTAGAGAATTTCGAGGGGGCACGAAAGCCACTACTTGTCTGAGAGTATTACTCTTTGGAAATTTGTACAAACAGTGTGCTTAACATTAATAGGTGGAATTATCATGAAATATGTGGTAGAATTTAGTATTATTTTCTTATAATCTGTATGCTGTCATGGTTAATATTTAGATTTTTTTTTTACTGTGGCGCATTGTGCATGTATTTTTCTTATTTGATACAGAAACACCTTGAACATTTGCTAAGCTGAAAAATGCATTTTCCTTTATGGGTGTATTTTAATAACCACTGGAGCTGGCATGCAAGATACGTTACTAAAGTTATGTTAAATATTCATTAAAATTCCTTGTTTAATAAGTTATCTTGAAAATAGTGCACGGCATTTTGACTACTAAAGCGCGTTATGCACACATCAGAAATAAAGAGGAATGGTGGATTTCGAAGAAAGTGAAGTTGCGATTGTCAGTTTTAAGCAGAAGACAAAATCAGGCATACCCGGCATGGGGCTAGTGCCGTCAGTGCACCTCGTCCTGTGCACTGTAGGCATTACTTCAGGTTCTTTGCAGCTTGTCTTCGGTCCCTAGCTGCAACCCCTTTCGTTTCTTTTACTGTACCTCCGTTCATATTCTCTTTCTTCCATCTTACTTTCCACCCTCTCCTAACAATTGATTCATAGTGCAACTGCTTTGAGGTTTCCCTCCTGTTACACCTTTCAAACCTTTTACTGTCAATTTCCGTTTCAGCGCTGAATGACCTCATAGGTCCCAGTGCTTGGCCTTTGGACTAAATTCTATATTCAGTTCAATTCAAAATCAGGCATCGAATTTTGTCAATAAAAAAAAATTTGGGGGGGGGTTTTTGAGTAAAAAAAGTTCAGTCATTTCTAATCCATACCAAAAGCGTTAGCAGTAGCAGAACGGGATAAGCAAATGACTGATGCAGCCTCTTTTGACCACACAGTAGCAACTGCAAAACACACGTACTTGGTTACAGATATTAAAGCAGCCGTTCGCCCGTGGAAAATTAGGGCTTCCTGAGTATGAATCGGCTGGAAAGTGGAACAGGCGGGGGAGTTATAGGAAGAAGTTACGAAAATAAAAGAAACTTCTGAAGAACCAAGAGCAAATATCAATTTGAAGGAATAATTCAAATGATGAAGGGGAAAGAATAAGTTAGAAATACTGATTACGGGTCATGATGGTCAGTGTTCCGTGGGAATTTAAATGATGTCAGTCACTGAAAGCGCCAGAACCTCAGTGCTTCTTACATCAGACAGGTGAAATGGAGCGTATATTTTAGTACCTAGTAAAAAATCGATTTTAGGGTTGCGTTAGCAAATTCCCATGGCAAAATGTACAGTAGTGGTAAATATGGCGAAAGTCATTGTTTTCAGTTCACAGAAATGTGAAAATTGAATTTCTGGTTCTTGGTTTCAAAATTTCATAATATATTTTAACTGTATGAAGTCAAAACTCCATAGTATTTTTTGTATTTAATTACCTGATTTCAATTTTCTAAACTATAATTTTTTTTATTTCTAATTCAGTTCTATTTCTGAACCATCTTTCTATTTTTTTAGTATTTACAGTTTTATCATTCTCGAAAGATTGTGTAAGTTTTACCGTGAATTAAAGTACTCTAATACTTTGAGTTAATATTAGTAAGAATAATTTTAGCCTCTTGGAATTTTGATATCTTGAGTTACAGTGCATTTAAATGCCATTAATTCAGGTTAACATTATTCCATTTGGTTGATTATTATGAATTTCAGGAAGTTTGGTCTAATCATAATTTTTTTCCGATTTTAAACTTTGACTTATGGAAATCTAAGCTTAATTTTTTTACTGCCCTTGTCGTATATTGTAATATTCTATTATATTTAAGTATATTAAAGTTGATTTTTTTATATTCTTAATTTGAAAATAGAATTTCCATTTATATTGTACGTGCACATGTAGAGAAGTTAGATATTCCAGTTACGCATTTTAATTATGTTCGAAGCTCATTGATTTTCATTTTGATTTTAATAATGTTTTGAATTTGGATGATAGTGATTGTCAATGTTCCCTAACCAAAGTATTT
>NC_089791.1:33728387-33743387 GCF_040412425.1 Macrobrachium rosenbergii | reverse complement strand
CAAGTGTCGTGCGTATTATTGTTTTCAAGGATACATGGGAAAACACTTATTCCGGCACCCCCCCCCCCACCCCACAAACTTCTCTCTCACTCTCACTGACTTGGAACGGCCATAAATCTTCAAATATAATGCATTAGGCGCCGTTTGATTAGTATCAGGTTTTGGCCTTACATCATCATGTTCGTTCTTCTCAATTTTAATACATTTCAAACGAGAGGCCATGATTTTCTGCGTGTTGCCTGCATTTTGGCGTTTGTATGTGTCTGAGAGAGAGAGAGAGAGAGAGAGAGAGAGAGAGAGAGAGAGAGAGAGAGAGGCTGTAATTATGACAGTGATGCCGTGTAGAGACGGTAGTGATTTCTGGAAGCAGATGATACGGTTTCAGCCTCTGAAATACCGAACGAGCGAACAACAGGCGCCGGCAAATTTGTCATAAATTAGTACCTGGATGGACAACTCCAGAAGCCCGGTAGCTACCTTATGAGGCTTATTACCTGCTATTTATGAGTGTCGGAACTGTCTGTGGTTGAGATTAGGATGTCGGCCTTACTCCCTTTTTTTTTTATTTATTTTTTTTTTTTTATTTATTTATTTTTTTGTTTAGCATCTCACTTTTTCCCGAATATGCCGTTCTTACATTTACATCATACACGCGCGTGCCCTTATGTGTATGTATATTGTGTGTGTTCGAGTGTCTGCAGGAAATAAATATATGCTTGTACCGTAAAAATAAAATAATGTATAAACTCTATATCTTGTGGTTGATGCTAATTCCACCTAAAAAGAAGGATACTATAATCCTATACGACAGCTGCCGGTTTCCATAGATCACGTTAAGGTTTGGGCGACTAATCCCTCGGTGTAACGAGTATTGGAGCCTGCTGAGACGACCGGTTTGCACGCATACCATGAGCAGTATGTTCGATAGCGACGTTCAAAAGCTACAGGAAGGTCTTGCGGGTTTGTTTCCTCAGAATGGTTGTTTTATTACTATACCGTTCACCAGCTGCAATATTTTTTCCTTCTTTCATTACAGAATGAAACTCTTGTGATATTTGTTTATCTTACGGGAATATTTTTTCCTTCTCTTGTGTATTTTCTTTATATACTGCTATAAAATGAAAAATGAAAATGAACTACTTTGAGACAGGATAGAATACGTTTTGAGAACTCGCAAATTCATCGACGTAACGCGTCATCTGCTAAGGAAACTATAAGGAAATGAAAATACACTTGCTGCTACTCTCTCTCTCTCTCTCTCTCTCTCTCTCTCTCTCTCTCTCTCTCTCTCTCTCTCTCTCACAGAGGAAAGTTTCTCCTATAACTGATTGTTGACTTCAATTATCATATTTCTCATTTCGAACTTCCGTCAATAATTCCTCCTCGCCGATGACCAATATCTGCAGTCTCATTTGGCCCCGAACATGCCCTCCCTCTCTCCCTTTTCCACGTAATGAGGACCGCCTGGGCACGGGTATCCCGAGCGGTATACCCCTTCGTATCGACGAGTGACGTAGTTGCTCCGTCGGTCAGATACATGAGCTGATGGTATCATAAGCTGGGAGCCCCAAGGATAAGTGATTTATTCCTTTTGTTATTCAGATCGCTACATGGTGGGAAGGTGAAATAAGATCAGAAGATCAATAGCATTAGAAGTTGAAAGCCCTCTCTCTCTCTCTCTCTCTCTCTCTCTCTCTCTCTCTCTCTCTCTCTCTCGGTTCTTCATTGGAGGGGTTGGTAGAGCTCTCGGCTGGCACGCTGTTGGCCCAGCGTTCGACTCTCCGACCGGCCAATGAAGAATTAGAGGAATTTATTTCTGGTGGTAGAAATTCATTTCACGTCATATTGCGGTTCGGATTCCACAATAAACTGTAGATCCCGTTGCTAGGTAACCAGTTGGTTCTTAGCCACGTAAAATAAATCTAATCCTTCGGGCCAGCCCTAGGAGAGCTGTTAATCAGCTCAGTGATCTGGTTTAACTAAGATATACTTATTTCTCTCTCTCTCTCGATACATTTCGTTTCTTTCTTTACCATCTCAAGGTGATATTTTAAAAGTATGTTACTTTAATCATACATGAATATGGAGACTTTGATGTGTACCAGACTCGACCAGTTTGTCCAAAGGAACGGAAAAAATGGATTAGAAAGAAAGGAAGAGATCTGGACAGTGAGAGAAAAATCTTGACAGAGAAAGAGGGAGAGAAAACGCGGTGGTAGATATTATCGCGATGTGGAAAGGTAATTAGCTCCGGAACTCCTAATATATAGCCCGTTTGTGTGATGGATGACTGGCTTCTTTGTCCCGTCTTCAGCCACTGATGACTGCTATTATCCACTGTATAAAACTTTTGCCATATAAATCTTGTTGTTGTGGAAAGTCCACACAATATTAACGATTTAGCAGAAGCTGGAGCCGCTAGAGCGTTGTACGACGGCGGTCCCAAAGACCGAGGCCTGGCGAGGAACGATCATATTTTAGGATTTATGCGCACCTTGATTTGAGTTGTATCAGGAAAGATTCAGCGATTCTTTATTTACACAGCGCCGTTCGTGTCAGTCAACTTTTCTTCCAAAGTGGCGGTGTCTGTTTGCTTTTTAATGTTCCTTGTGGATTGTAATATTTTTGAGTGCTTGAAAATGAATGTTTCTGTTTGAGATATCCATCATGTGTGGTTTTTTTCCGCTTCATTGTTCGAAAATGTGTTTGGTGTTGCGTTTTGATATGAGAGATCGCCTTTCCAATATGTTTTTTTTTTTTATTATTTTTTGTAGCTCTTGTGTTTGTGTGCACTCGTGGGCGTGAATCTTTTTCGAATAATTTTGTTATTGTTTGACTTGAGGACTCTGAGTGCAGCTTATTAACTGTCGGCGAGGGGGAAGAAAACTGAAATTGCTTTACTTTTTACCGCTACGCCATTAGCTCGTGTTTTTTATATATGTTTTTTTATAGTTCACTGAAGTTTCTTATACATGTTTTAGGAGTCAACTTCCCTCTTGACATGGCCATTATTGGCCTCTTTATAAACAAAGAGTTTATGATCTCACCCTGAACCAACGCAACTTTTATGGTAATTCATTTAAGTAGAAGCCTCTTGCCCAAGAGCTGCGCTAAACACTCGAGCAGATCTATGTATTATTTATTCATCGATAAAGAAAATTTCAGCCATGATTCTTTTCAAAATGGTCAGAGTTCTCTGTTCAGTTATCCAAGAAGATGTTGCAGTTGGAGTTAATTGAGCATTCAGGACGATTATTTTAGCAGATAATAGAATATTTGAAATATTCGGAAGCTTGTATCGATAAGTAGATTAGATGAAGTAGTTCTTAAACGCTGTCGAGTGTTATTCTACCACGGCAGATGCAACAGTCCTGTGGCCTCAACTTAAAACTCCAGGTGCCAGCACTTGACAAATCCTTATCTTGTAAGGCGTTTGATGAACTCTTAAACTTGCATAGCGAAGGGAGAATGGGATCAGATCTTGTGCTTGCTTTTGTGCATGCGAGTTAACTTCGTCTGGAAAGCAAAAGAATTCTCTTGCAGTGCCTTCCCGCAAATCTACAACTTGTATCTCCTCTGTAGAATAAGTCGAATGGCAAAAGGACTCTGTGCTGGGGGAAATGAAAGTCTAGATTAGGAAAGGTACCAAGTCTTTTCGAGATACACGTTCAGAGACAAACGTCGTTAAACGTATATATATATATATATATATATATATATATATATATATATATATATATATATATATATATATATATATATATATGTATATATATGTGTATATATATATATATATATATATTATGTATATATATATATATATATATATATATTATGTATATATATATATATATATATATATATATATATATATATATATATATATATATATATATATATATATATAATGAAAAACATCACCTGCTCTCGACGCATTACGTGGGAAGCAGGGTCTCAGTCAGAGGAAAAATATCGAAGTGACTTGATTAGTTAGCTTTCGGAAATCACGCTATTCGTATCATAATTTCCATCATATTACCGAACGGGAAAAGTCTAGATTGCTCATATGTTTGAAGGATTAGAAGCGGAGATATATTGGTATAATGATCAGAAGCAGTTCATATTATCAAAAATATCAGTGTACCCACGCCGTGAAAAATGATTACAAAATTCATAGAATTTACCATTTGCATCGTACCTATTGTATATCAAGTACAGTATAAACATTATATATTTAGTGTACCCACGCCGTCAAAAATGATTACAAAATTGATAGAATTCTGCGTTTGTATAATACTTATTGTATATCAAGTACAGTAAGCTCATTATGTATATTATTTGTTCAGGTTCATCACTTCCTGATTTTTAACAAATGTAGGCAAAACATTAAGTGAAGATAAAATAGGCCATTGTGTCTGCCCAAGCTGTATATGAAAACAATTACCGGTCTGATGAAAGGGAAAAATATTCAATATACAAAAATGTATCCCCATGCGCTCAAAAATAGTAATTTGTGTTACTGCGTATTGGCTGGTATTAATAGTAATAATCTATATATCATTGTAAAGTCCATGCATTGTAGTTTTGAATGGTGCGAAAAAGGTGTATCTGTTATCTAATTTATTTTAAATGTTATTTATGGGTAAGTATAGGAATTTGTTGTTGCACTGCAACGTAAGGGGCACGATAAGATGCCAAAAAATACACCCTTGATCACGCGCACACACTTGTATGTATACATATTTGTGTTTGTGTTTGTATATATATATATATCTTTTTCTTTTGTTATACGGTTATTCATCTCATTCCTCTGATTTTCCTGTTGCATAATTAAAGATTCTTGGAAACTATAAGTATCAGCCTCAGTTTTAATCATTTTAGCATAATTATCTTTGTCTCCAGTTTCTTATTCATTCTTTATAAAACAATGCTATCTTTCTTGGTGCAAATTATCTAATGCTGATTTTTGTCCCTCATTTCTCTTCCAGGTAAGTGTTGATTGAAGCTGTTCATTTAGAGTTGGAACGGTTCTCTGCTTTTGATGTATGACGAAAAACCTCGTGATGATGATGATGATGATGATGGTGGTGGTGGTGGTAGCGACAATACTGCGGTGTTGGTGAGTGTTATGTGCGTGTGTGGGTGTGAGAGAGAGAGAGAGAGAGAGAGAGAGAGAGAGAGAGAGAGAGAGAGAGAGAGAGATTTATAGTATGTAAGTTTTGCCTTTACCTACGTAGTTCCATTATTTTGTTTCTTCATGTCACTCTGTGCATTTGGAGGGGGGAGGGGGGGCGGCACTCGGCATTTCATTCCCGTTACATTTCGGTTAACTGTTCAAGTCCTCTCATTAGCCATTATTGCGTAGTTGTCATATACGCCCTGTGCTCAAGCCTTGGCCTGTGCCATAGCCTTCTTTAATTTTGGGTTGCGAGTTTTTTTTTATTTTCAGTGAAGAGTGTAAATTTGATTATTCTGTTAATTGCTATTTGTTATTCTTTACGAGTTTTCACATTTGTTCTATGAAAGTGCTATTTGCAGTTTCATAGTTTTTTCGGCTCATTCCAAAAGAATATTTGCTTAGTATGGATAATAATAATCTGTATACTGAAACGCAATGCGTATCTATACATTGCTTTTCTGTGTGAAACAACGGCAGTGTATGCTTAATAAACCCAGCGGCTAGACTCCGCCTCGGGACTCTTTCAAATGTACTACCACTTTTGATGGTATAGGTACAATTGTAGCACTGAAAAGATCACCCTGACCAAATTCCTTTCATCAGATTTTGGTGAATGAAATTTGGAAGCTTAATGTTTTCCACGTTAAGTTTTGCTGTGTGCTCCATCCTCTTTGCAAGATGTATTTTCTTATGGTAATCAGCTGAGCTGTATTCGGTTTTTAGTTTTGCTGTTAATAATATTCTCTCCCTTAGGAATTTATTTCTGGTGATAGAAATTCATTCCTCGCTATAATGTGGTTCGGATTCCACAATAAGCTGTAGGTCCCGTTGCTAAGTTCTTAGCCACGTAAAATAAGACTAATCCTTCGGACCAGCCCTAGGAGAGCTGGTAATCAGCTCAGTGGTCTGGTTAAACTAAGGTATACTTGACTTTTCACTACGTTGGTTTCTTGAACCTCACTGCGACCGGTAACCGCTCAAGCCAGACTCCACATCCTGTTGCAAGTTTCTTTTACATTTTAAATTCGTTGATATCAGCATTGTAGGCTATCCATTCCGTTAAATAGGACGGCAACATAAAAAAACAAGAAAAAATCCGCAATCGAGTTTTCTGTACAGCGTATAATCAAGGCCACCGATAACAGATCTAAATTCCGGTGGTCTCGGTATGATGCTGTATGAGCCGCAGCCCATGAAACTCTCAGCCGGCCGTGATGGCCTGTGTTGTTGCGTTGCCAGAAGCACGATCATGGCTAACTTTAACCTTAAATAAAATAAAAACTACTGAGGCTATACCTTTACAGATCAGAAGAGAAGGAAAGTTTATTGAATTGAATTGAATATAGAATTTAGGCCAAAGGCCAAGCACTGGGACCTATGAGGTCATTCAGTGCTGAAACGGAAATTGACAGTAAAAGGTTTGAAAGGTGTAACAGAAGGAAAACCTCAAAGTAAGATGGGAGAAAGAGAATATGAAAGGAGGTACAGTGAAAGTAAAAATAGGGTTTGCAGGTAGGGACCATGGAAGGCACGCTACAAAGAACCTTGAGTTATGCCTACAGTGCACCGCATGAGGTGCACTGACAGCACTACCCTCCTGAGCGAAGGAGAGTATTATTAAAACCCCGAAGTCCTTCTGGAAAGATGTTTAGGAAAAGTTCCAAGTCCCTTTGAAGATTTTTCCTTCCAGCGCGGTGACTGATTCGCCGCCTTATTCACATCAAAAAGGGTAGGGATCAGGAACTCCTCCTCCTCCTCCCCACCTCCTCTTCCCCTTAAAGGCAGGTAGGCCTAAGTCCCACTCCTCTTAATTACTGCTGGCTTCCTCATTAATGGCAAAATAATTGATCCTCCCTTAGTGCTCATTAGTTACCCAACACCACCTAAAATTCTGCCTGCAACAATTATTTCGGTTCTAAGAATACACGACGCAAACGCCCAGAAGGCTTAGGCTGACGTTCACTCAGTCTTCTGCGAGATTTTGGCCTTTAAGAACTTCATTAGGTATCACGGAGGTTTTTTTTTTTTTTCCAGTTGCTGGAAAATAGACTTGAAAAGTCTAATGTACTTGAAGTTATTCAGCGGGACGTTGAGGAAGTAATTAAAGTATTTGCTTAAAAACGGATCAACGCCATTAAAATAAAAAAAAGGGGTGTGGAAGCTATT
The DNA here is from genome assembly GCF_040412425.1 of Macrobrachium rosenbergii. NCBI lineage: Eukaryota > Metazoa > Arthropoda > Malacostraca > Decapoda > Palaemonidae > Macrobrachium > Macrobrachium rosenbergii. Next base: position 33,736,042 of record NC_089791.1, on the reverse strand, counting down.
TTTTCGCTATCTAAACTCTTCTCCTCTCTCTCTCTCTCTCTCTCTCTCTCATCCTTTTTTTTTCCCTCTCTCTTTTTCGTTTTGTCTCCCTTTCAAAGCCTCAAACCCATTTCACTAGTGAATTTGAACAGGTGCCGTTGAAGGTCTTACACCAATTACCTAAAGTTGGGGCGTCATCAGGGAATTTCGCTTTGAATGATTTGAAAAGTCTATTAACTTTAGCCACTGGTCATTATCGCCATTCAGCTTTTTCCGTTTTGACATTTCCTCTTTGGTGATATTGGAAGACAATGGTAGATCATCTTTTTACACGCATAGTTAGTTCAATGAAATGTGCCCCGAAATGACTCAGTTATGAAAGATATTCATCATATATGCTTGATGTTCCATACGTAATATTTGTAATGGCCACTTTACTTGAATACAGTCGTTCGTGTGTGTGTTGTAATCTATCTGTTTCTTACACGCATAGTTAGTTCAATGAAATGTGCCCCAAATTGACTCAATTATGAAAGATATTCATCATATATGCATGATACTCCATATGTAATATTTGTAATGACCACTTTACTTGAATACAGTCGTTCGTCTGTGTGTTGTAATCTATCTGTTTCTTACACGCATAGTTAGTTCAATGAAATGGGCCCCAAATTGACTCAATTACGAAAGATATTCATCATATATGCATGATACTCCATATGTAATATTTGTAATGACCACTTTACTTGAATACAGTCGTTCGTCTGTGCATTGTAATCTCTGTTCCTTACACGCATAGTCAGTTCAATGAAATGGGCCCCAAATTGACTCAATTATGAAAGATATTCATCATATATGTTTGATATTCCATATGTAATATTTGTAATGGCCACTTTACATGAATACAGTCGTTCGTCTGTGTATTGTAATCTATCTGTTTCTTACACGCATAGTTAGTTCAATGAAATGTGCCCCAAATTGACTCAATTATGAAAGATATTCATCATATGTGTTTGATATTCCATATGTAATATTTGTAATGGCCATTTTACTTGAATACAGTTGTTCGTCTGTGTATTGTAATCTATCTGTTTCGTAGCATACAGTGTCAATAGGAATCGAATTCGACTACTTGTAACTACGAACTTGGCAAGATTAAAAGACTGGTGGGATATGTCTGGGCACTATATCTTTAGCTTCCAATAAATGTGGAAATGCAGTAGGGATTTGATTTCACGGCAGGCCTACGGCTTCGTTAGAAAACCCAATTAGAAACTTAATTAAAAATGCGAGGATGGGTTGGGTGGGAAGGAAAGTCTGTGCGCGCGCGCGCGTTTCTGTGTGTTTGTGTGTGTATGTGTTAGAGTAGACTGATCCAAGGGTGAGCAGGGAAGTGGAAGGAACCAGGGGTAGCTGGTGGTCGAACTGTAAAATCGACTTTTAGATTTAAGTAGCTTCCGCGTTGCTTGTAACTGGGTATTCTTCTTAAAGCATTTTTCAGTTATTTGTATTTTACTTCCTTTATTAATTTTAGTGTACATTATCATTTGTTATGTACAGCAGCCTTTCTGTGGAGCAAACGCGTGTTCTTTCTCCACAATGCAAGCATTGTCGGTCAACCATAATAATAACGACTATGCTGGTTTCCCCTCTTGATAATGACTGTGCTGGTTTCCTTCTTGATAATGACTGTGTTGGTTTCCTTTCTTGATAATGACTGTGCTGGTTTCCCTTCTTGATAAGGACTGTGCTAGTTTCCCTTCTTGATAATGACTGTGCTAGTTTCCCTTCTTGATAATGACTGTACTGGTTTCCCTTCTTGATAATGACTGTGCTAGTTTCCCCTTCATGATAATGACTGTGCTAGTTTCCCTTCTTGATAAGGACTGTGCTAGTTTCCTTCTTGATAATGACTGTGCTAGTTTCCCTTCTGATAATGACTGTGCTAGTTTCCTTCTTGATAAGGACTGTGCTAGTTTCCTCTTGATAAGGACTGTGCTAGTTCCCTTCTTGATAAGGACTGTGCTAGTTTCCTTCTTGATAATGACTGTGCTAGTTTCCTTCTTGATAATGACTGTACTGGTTTCCCCTTCTTGATAATGACTGTGCTAGTTTCCTTCTTGATAATGACTGTGCTAGTTTCCTTCTTGATAATGACTGTGCTAGTTTCCTTCTTGATTAATGACTGTGCTTGTTTCCCATCTTCATAATGACTGTGCTAGTTTCCTTCTTGATAATGACTGTGCTAGTTTCTTCTTGATTAATGACTGTGCTTGTTTCCATCTTCATAATGACTGTGCTAGTTTCCCTTCTTGATAATGACTATGCTGGTTTCCCCTCTTGATAAAAACTGTGCTAGTTTCCCTTCTTGATAATGACTGTACTAGTTTCCCTTCTTGGTAATGACTGTGCTAGTTTCCCTTCTTGATAATGACTGTGCTAGTTTCCCTTCATGATAATGACTGTGCTAGTTTCCCTTCTTGATAAGGACTGTGCTAGTTTCCCTTCTTGATAATGACTGTGCTAGTTTCCCTTCATGATAATGACTGTGCTAGTTTCCCTTCTTGATAAGGACTGTGCTAGTTTCCCTTCTTGATAATGACTGTGCTAGTTTCCCTTCTTGATAATGACTGTGCTAGTTTCCCTTCTTGATAAGGACTGTGCTAGTTTCCCGTCTTGATAAGGACTGTGCTAGTTTCCCTTCTTGATAAGGACTGTGCTAGTTTCCCTTCTTGATAATGACTGTGCTAGTTTCCCTTCTTGATAATGACTGTACTGGTTTCCCTTCTTGATAATGACTGTGCTAGTTTCCCTTCTTGATAATGACTGTGCTAGTTTCCCTTCTTGATAATGACTGTGCTAGTTTCCCTTCTTGATTAATGACTGTGCTTGTTTCCCATCTTCATAATGACTGTGCTAGTTTCCCTTCTTGATAATGACTGTGCTAGTTTCCCTTCTTGATAATGACTGTGCTAGTTTCCCTTCTTGATAATGACTGTGCTAGTTTCCCTTCTTGATAATGACTGTGCTAGTTTCCCTTCTTGATAATGACTGTGCTAGTTTCCTTCTTGATAATGACTGTGCTAGTTTCCTTCTTGATAATGACTGTGCTAGTTTCCCTTCTTGATTAATGACTGTGCTTGTTTCCCATCTTCATAATGACTGTGCTAGTTTCCCTTCTTGATAATGACTATGCTGGTTTCCCCTCTTGATAAAAACTGTGCTAGTTTCCCTTCTTGATAATGACTGTACTAGTTTCCCTTCTTGGTAATGACTGTGCTTGTTTCCCATCTTCATAATGACTGTGCTAGTTTCCCTTCTTGATAATGACCGTGCTGGTTTCCCTTCTTGTAATGTTAAAAATACAGTGTCTGTGAACGGTAACAGTCTGTTGGAAAGTATGTATTTAATCAGGGTTACGACTAAATGACAAATATCGATATGGTCAGAAGTTCTCGAAGGTTAACGCTGACAGGAAATTCGGCGGTTGAAAGAGACATCCTAAAGAGAATATCATCACAAATTACCCTGGTAAACTTGTCTGCAGTGAGAGACCCCATCTCTCTCTCTCTCTCTCTCTCTCTCTCTCTCTCTCTCTCTCAGTGCATCTCTACCAACCTCAGAGTTGGGTTAGGGAACCCCATCGGAGTGATTGATGTAATTCAGTGTGCACGAGTGGTTGGTCTAATTTTGCCTGGACTAAGTCCTTTGAAGGAACCCATGAATCAGCATTTATTACTCCGGAGTTTTCATTTTCTTAGACTTTCATTACAGTCGGAGAGGGTGAATAAATGCAGTCATCAGAATGAATTACCGTCAGGCAAGAAACGACGCTTTCATTTGCCTCGGAAGAAATGATCCCCGTAGCAGCAGCAGCAGCTCTGGGAAGACTAAATGCTATTTATTATCGCTTGATGTTATATAGCCCAGGCGCCATTTGCGATTGGGGTTGGTTTTGCAAAGGTACTGATTAACTCGTTCGGTCATTAATAAGGAATGATACGCAGGTCCAAAGGGTAATATATGTAATATATTTAATGTATATAAATTATATATGTGTGTGTGTGTGTTTGTGTGTGTGTGTATGTTTGTGATTGGGCGTGCGGGAGCTTGTGTGTGGAAGTTTCACTGCACTACAGTTTTACCCTCGATAAAGCAATTAAAGTATGAATGTGGAGTATACGTTATGCTGACTCTTTTATTCAGGAGTTACATCCTGCTAGGAAAACACAGCCAAGTTTTTATATATATATATATATATATATATATATATATATATATATATATATATATATATATATATATATATATATATAAGAAAGCTACAAACGTCCTTTAATATCAATTCACTTCTACCTAGGAAGTAATATATTTTCATATAGGAAGAATTTTAGGTGATAAGGTCCCCACACCGTCCTGTGGGATCGAACCAGCGACGGATTTGGGAATAGATTACAGTGACGCCCCTAACCAGTCGGGCACAAGAGAGGTTAGGCGTCACTGTAGAAATCTGATTCCCGTCCGTCGCTGGTTCGATCCCACGGGACGGTGGACTTATTATCACCTAAAATTCCCCTTCGGTAACATATATGAAAATATATTACTTCTGGAGGTAGAGTGAATTGATATTAAAGGACGTTTGTAGCTTTCTGATTGTATATGAATCACGGTGATGTGATAAATAGTCATATATATATATATATATATATATATATATATATATATATATATATATATATACTGTATATATATATATATATATATATATATATATATATATATATATATATATATATATGTATTGTATATATATAATATATATATATGTGTGTGTGTGTATGTGTAACTCACAGGAACACTGAAAATACCAAAATGAAAAATTATTAAGTAGAAGATATGTACAGTATATATACTGTATATATATTTATATAATGTGTGTATTAGGTCACTAAAATAATATTCATTATGAAAGACCGCGTATGAATTATGCATCATATAATCTGGTAATGAGAAGGAACCATGAAAAGGGTATTAATGTGAAGTCTTCGTTTATCCTATGGAGGGCTGACAGGCAATTTGGAGGACCGCGTTCCATTTTCAGTATAATTTGTTTGAGACGAGTTTCTGGTGTGGCTTTGTAAATTGCCTTTACTAATCTATAATTTTATGAAATCTTTTCTCGTGCTGGTTATCTTTCGTACTGCCCCTTATATTGAATTGTAAAATTGTTGTGCTTGGGCTTCGAATGAATAGAAACAAGTAAAAAATGCGCTGAAGTTCCCTCGGCGCAGTCGAGTTTTCTGTACAGCATATAATTAAGGCCACCGAAAATAGATCTGTCTTTCGGTGGTCTCGGTATTATGCTGTATGAACCGCGGCCCACGAAACGTTAGCCACGTCCCGATTCAATAGAAACACGTAAAAAATGAGCCTAAGAAAAGTTTTCTGTACAGTCGCTACAGCGTATGATCAAGGCCACCGAAACTAGACCTGTCTTTGGTGGTCTCGGTATAATGCTGTATGAACCGCGACCCATGAAACTTTAACCACGTCCCGGTGGTGGCATATCCTATATCGTTGCCAAAAGCACGATTATGGCTAACTTAAACCTTAAATAAAATAAAAACTACTTAGGCAAGAGAACTGCAATTTGGTATGTTTGATGACTGGACGGTGGATGATCAACATACCAATTTGCATCGCTCCGGTCTTAGTAGTTTTTAAGATCTGAGGGCGGACAGAAAAAGTGCGGCCAGAAAAAAGTCCGGACGGACAGACAGAAAACTAAAAAACTGCTGCAGTGACGATTGTCCCTTTCCGTTAATTTCTTTAGTTTCCTATCACAGCTCGAGATTTGTCTTTCTATTTTGTTTTTCTTTTAGTCATTTAAGAAAGAGATATCAGTCCTTTCACCTTAGTAGATTCCACGAAGGCTTAAAGCTTTGCTGTCAAATGGAAAGCGCTGAAAGTTGTTTCTTTATGAGAAAATTTCAGTAATATGACAGAGGGTCGAGGCGACAAGTGCCGAATTACCGTAAAAAAAGACGCTGGATGAAGTTCCCTTTATGCTGCATGCGGAAACCATCGCTGAGAGAGGCTGGCCCCGGGATGGACGACGGCCAATGTAAACGTGGGATTTATGGGCAGTAGACTACCGTTGTTACAGACAGAGGAAAAATATATGAATGTATATTGCATTTTTTTTATACAGAGGTAATTTTTACGGCAGTGACCGAATAATCAAGTGGCCTTTGCGTGCAGTTCAGTTATGGAAAATCGGGGAAAACTGGAAAAGAGAGAAAGTGCTAAAGCTTTGGGGTAGAGGGATTTGCTGATTTCCTGAGTGTAATGTGAGATGTCTTGGCTTAGCGGGTGTTACTAGGGCTCCTTTAGAAGATTACTACCTCCGACTCGATGGAGTAAAAATAAGAATAATATATTTTATTTCAAAATGAGGATACAATAGGGACTACAAAGTACAGTTTGAAAAGTAAGGGAGAGGTTTACCGATTAATCTGTTCGCCTTGAATTCAGCCCAAGGGAAAAGTGACCACTGATATGAGAGCAGTATCCCAGAGCAGTATCCCAAATCGGCATTATTCTGATGACGCCCAGGTGACTTGGTTGTGGGCGGTCATTCAGAAGGAAAACTGTTCAACATTTTATTGTTGATCAACGTTTTATTTTGATTTATGCAACAGTGTTATTTTATGCATGTACGTACGTATGTACGCATGTATGTAAATAAAGACAAAATCCACGAAGGAAAGAGAAATATTGGAGTACTGCAAGGCCTTTAGACTCCATGTCCTTTACTTAGCAGGAGTCGAAAGGCCTTGCAGTACTCCATCGTTTCTCTTTCCTTCGTGGATTTTGTCGTTATTTATATATTCATCACGTTCCATATTTTTGTAATTCAGTTATACATGTATGTATGGATTTATACCTTTCTTAAGAACATTCTTTCTCGAGAAGCAAGCGACTGAAGCACATTTATACATGTATGATGCTTTTAGAGAGAGAGAGAGAGAGAGAGGTACCCTGATGACAAAGATGAAGTGCCACGTAGCCCGTGAACCTGAGCTGACATTCATTTTCTTTTCGTTTCATGTCTTGGGAAAGGCCTTTCTTTTTCCTTCATGCTGGTTTTCATTTGTTTTTACAAGTAAATATTTGTCATTTTTTCTCGTGTGCCTCTAATAAAAACCACTGGTTTTGCAAGGACTGATTTGCAAGGAACTTAAGCCAAATCTTATATTTTTATGATCAGTAGTTTTGTCATCATTTTTTTTTTTATGGAGTTTTAGCGAAGCTGATTCTCATGCTTATGTTTTGATAGGTCAATCTGGTTAATTATTTAGTAATAACAGAACTAGTATTGTTGTTGTTGTTGTTCCGTATACTCTGGTGTAACGCCTTATCAACAAATGTCCTAAACTTTAAAATCGCATACATCACAATATTGTCGTAACTTAGCAATATTTTAACCGAAACGAAAACATACATGATATATGGATAAGCTTGAAAGATGTGAGCAGTCTGTCTTCGTCTTCTTTTTTGGGGGGGAAATAAATATGGACTGTCGGTCATACGGATGGCATGATTAATGAAGAGAGAGAGAGAGAGAGAGAGAGAGAGAGAGAGAGAGAGAGAGAGAGAGAGAGGCGAATGAGCAA
>NC_089791.1:33718387-33723387 GCF_040412425.1 Macrobrachium rosenbergii | reverse complement strand
TGATTTTTTACCAAAAAGAAAAATTATAAGTGTTGAGAATGATGGAGCCCCGGTGACAAAATACTATATGTATGGATACATAAAGGCATGTATGTGTGTACAAATATAATTGATTTTTTGGGGTAAAATTACGCATTTTTACATGCCCATGCACATGTTATATCAGTCTGTACGTCTACAGTAGCTTTCAGGCCTCTAAAACTAAGATAAAGGAATTGTATGTAGTAAAGATTTGTCACCATTCATGACAATCGTCAATTCATCATCGGTTCAGTTTCTTACAGAAGTAAGTCTTAATAAGTTTACTGTAACACTACAAAGTGCTTCCCAATTGATAGCGTTGTTACAGTTCGATTTCCTGTCTGGTGGATTTTAATATTCTTTTGATCTCCGTGGCCAAAATCCCTTCCTTTCTTTATTAAAGTAAAACTAGCGTCATCAGCAGAATCACTCTCCCTGTGTATACCTCTCCACCTGTTATTGCGGTATCAGAGAATGGTTCAGGAGCCCTTCTTTATTCGATTATCTATCAAGCCTTTTTCAAGCAGTGAAGGATTTGTGAGCTCCTTATTACAAATTTAATTAATAATTATATTTGACCTTGCATAGGCATTTTCTTTCTTCGCCCTCTGATATGTAAAACTTCCTCCAAAGTACATTTTCTGACTGACATGAAATCGTAATTCAGTCGGGTTGGGACCTTTCTCAAATTTCACTGGTAGGTATTTTCATCCCAAAGAATTTCTGTAATTTTTTTCTAACACCCTTGCTAAAAAAAAATCCTTGCTGTTTAAGGGCAAGGTTGAACTGTACGATACTACCTAGGGAGGTCTGAGGGTGTTTTCTGATTTTTAGTTTTATGTAAAAGAAAACTATTGTGCTGTAATTTTTTTTTCTAACACTCTTGCTAAAAAAAAATCCTTGCTGTTTAAGGGTAAGGTTGTACTGTACGATACTACCTAGGGAGGTCTGAGGGTGTTTTCTGATTTTTAGTTTTATTTAAAAGAAAACTATTGTGCAGGCTTTGTCTGTCCGTCTGCACTTTTTTCTGTCCGCACTTTTCCTGTCCGCCCACAGATCTTAAAAACTACTGAGGCTAGAGGGCTGCAAATTCGTATGTTGATCATCTACCCTCCAGTCATCAAACACCAAATTGCAGCCCTCTAGCCTCAGTAGTTTTTATTTTACTTAAGGATACAGTTAGTCATAATCGTGCGTCTGGTAATGATATAGGCCAGGCCACCACCGGGCTGTAGTTAAAAGTTTCATGGGCCGCGGCTCATACAGCATTATACCGAGACCACCGAAAGATAGAGCTGTATTCGGTGGCCTTGATTATACGATGTACAGAAAACTCTTCGGCGCATTGTTACTTGTTTCTTCTTCTCAAAGATGAGTTTGTTAGCGCATTTGGACAATAAAAAAATTAGGAACGCTTCCGGAATTTTTGCGAAACTTTTTGGGGGTGGGGAGCATTTCCATAAAAATGGAAAATAAGGCTATATAGACAAATCAAGTATGGTAGTGAAAAAAGAAAGCAAATGAGAAATAATGGAAATTCAGTCTTGCCCCAAAACCTGTATATTTTTTTTACCCATTTTTCTATCAAGTTTTCTTCAGAAGTTCGTTATTTTTGTTTAATTCCAATATTGTGTTCATATTTTATATTTTTAGTTACTGTCGTATTTCTTGTGATAAATGCTGAATATATAGTTTTTAGAATCGCATATATTATCAGTTATATTTGCAAGTAAGTGTACGTGTTTATGTCTGTGTATTTGGTGGTGAAAGTAACGATGTTTGGAATGTTAGGAAAGCTTCAGACCATCCATTCTAGGTTATTTTTATGAGTGTCATCGCGTTTATGTATGTATGTACATTGGTGATATCGAATGATATTTTAGCAGAAGTGTGTTAGGCTATTCATCATAGTCCTGCTAATTTTTATAACTGTGGTTTCTCCTTTCTCTAATGGTGACCTTCAAATATATAGTCTCACCAAATACCTGGGTTTACCTTTTATCTTGAATCTGTCTAATTATCTTCTTATCCACCAAATACCTGGATTTTCCTTTTATCTTGAGTCTTTAATTCTCTTCTTATCCACCAAGTACCTGGATTTTCCTTTTATCTTGAATCTGTCTAATTCTCTTCGTATTTATCAAATACCTGGATTTTCCGTTTATTTTCAATCTGTCTGATTCTCTTCTTATTCACCAAATACCTGGATTTTCCTTCTATCTTGAATCTGTCTAATTCTCTTCTTATCCACCAAGTGCCTGGATTTTCCTTTTATTCTGAATCTGTTTAATTCTCTTCTTAATCGTTTTTTATGTCTATTATTATTATTATCGTATTCATTTCCTATGACTATTACTATTAACCTTTTTACACTACTGGACAGAAATAGACTGGATAATATATTTATTAAAGTATATTCTTAATGACGTTTCTAACTGTTGAATGTTGTACGAACTTTTAATGTGAAAAGGTTCTTTTATGAATTCAACTCGGTGAGCTCCTACTCTTCAGTTTAAATCAGACGTAAGTAAGAATCACGAAAGACAAACAGGTGTGTGTGTGTGTGTGTGTGTGTGTGTGTGTGTGTGTGTGTGTATATATATATATATATATATATATATATATATATATATATATATATATATATATATAATATATATATATATATATATATATATATATATATATATGTGTGTGTGTGTGTGTGTGTGTGTATCAATGCAGCTGCAATTAATAACCAGATGAGACGCAAAAATTGTTAACTCATGAACATCAGTGAACCTCAAACATTGAGATATGTTAAACATCAGGGTACTAACAGAGTGATAGATATTAAATAAAATATACATGTATCAGTATTCATTATCAGCTGGTACTGAGTCCAGGATCCACTCAATCATTATATTCGGTTGCGGCCAATAGGTAGGGTGCCGAATCTGGTTGAATTTGTTGTGAGAACCCCATTAAAATCATTCAAGAAAATTCAGACATCAGTTAGTAAAATAATGTCACACATAAATTATGGTTGAGATAAACAAAATTGATGTAATAAAAAGTAAAAAATGTTCAGTGATTCTGATTCGGAGTTTACTGTGAGAACCCCATAAAAATGATTCAGGAAAATTCAGACATTAGTTAATAAGATAATGTCACACATAAATTATGGTTGAAATGAATACAATTGATATAGTAAAAAGTAAAACAGTTTAGCGATTCTGATTCGGAGTTTTTATTTTTCATGATAAGCGGTTTTTCCCTACTTCCGTTTTCCTTGTGACACTTTTTTTTTTCTTTTTTGTGTTTCCCAAAACTGTGCCGTTAGCGTTGTTACCATCGTTTCCACGGCAAGGTTCCATTTGTATTTTGATTGAAAAGTAAAAATGGAGGAATGCACTTCAAAGAGGCTAGTGGACTCTTGACCCTGATTTGGCCATACAGGTTCCTGAAAAAATCTCGTCGTTATTTGATATTTCCATCTGCCTGGACTTTGTTTTTGTTTATACCTGGAAATATTTTCCTAGGAAAGCATCACTGCGGGAAGTATATCAATTGTTCCAAAGCTATTTACTGTTAGAAAGCCTGTCATCCCCTGTGACCTTGTGTCAGATTGGAAATTCCAAATCGCCGGTTTTATGTGGCGTAACATTTTTGCTTTTCAACTCGAATTTCGTTCCGAATTTTCGTGTACTGTCACAGACTGCTTTAAAAACAGGCACGTCAGAAGCAGCGAAATGCGAAATTTATATTTTAGTCGTATATTATCATGATTGTGATACGCCTGGCATGTAAGTGTAAGATATTTCAGGAAACCTGAAATTTTTGTGACTGGCTGACACCTGTTGGTGTTGAAGTGTCCTTTTAAGATGTTTCGAGAGAATATATATACATTACATAATATATATATATATATATATATATATATATATATATATATATATATATATATATATATATATATATATATATATATAAGAAGGATCCATAGTAATACTCTTGTTTAGAAAGACGAAATGTATTTGTAAAAATATTGACAGCTCTGTAAATATTTTTACAAATACTTATCGTCTTTATAAACAAGAGGATTACTGTGGATCCTTCTGTTGATAACTGAGAAGCAGGATACGGTGTTTTTATATTTCATATATATGCATATATGTATGTATATGTATGTATATATATATATATATATATATATATATATATACATATTAATACATATAGGTGTGTTTATATATGTGTATATGTATGTATGTATATGTATCCAAATATTAAGCCACTAATACAGTTTCATATCGAATTCATTAAACCTTCGAAATAATTTACACCTAAAGGAAATTATAATAGATGAGTACCGCATCGCCGGCCAGGGTTCGAACCGATGTCTCTGGTTTAGAAACAGCGATAGATAGTGACTTTGACCACCCGGCCATTCTGGCCGGCGCAGTACTCTGGGTGTAAGTTATTCTCAAGTTATAGTGAATTCGATGTTAATTTTTATTTTTATTTGTGGCTTAATATTTGTAAGTGTGATAAAATGTCATGAGTTTATACGTGACAAAAGTTCAATCAGTATTTGCGTTTGTATGTGTGTGTAAGTTCAGTACGTGTAGAGCTGAAGGAATTAAGAAACATTAAAAAGATGAAACCATGAATCCCTTCTCTGAAGCGGATTTGTAAATCCTGTCAAGCTGTGATAGCATGATATATTTATGCTTCTTTTCCCCATGACGAGACCCAAAACAAACTTATTTAGAGGGCCAATCTACCACAGGGGGTGTGACGGAGGCCTCGGCCAATGTCGGACGAGTTCTTCAAACATCATCTCATTTGTTAGACGCTCGTTAATGATAGCCGTATTCATGATTAATTAATCATGCCATAGTTAATGATAGTTTTTATACTAGTGCATCAGCCGTCTTTCCTTCGTTCCCTTCCTTGCTCCAGTTTTTCGTATTAACCTTTTTTAGTTTTTTTTTTTC